>NW_007259621.1:56228-57968 GCF_000164805.1 Carlito syrichta
CCTTTTCTTCTGTGTTTAGTACTTTCTTAAGTGTTTCATGTAGAGGTGGTTTGGTGGCAGCATAAGTTCTTAGGGATTGAATATCTGGGAACAATTTTAATTCTCCCTCGCTGATGAAGCTTAGCTTGGCCAGGTAGGTTATTCTTGGTTGACATTGTTTATCTTTTAGGACTTTGAAGATAGGGTTACAAGCTCTCCTAGCCTGCAGGGTTTCTGTAGATAAATCTGCTGCTATTCTAATTGGTCTTCCATGGTAGGTGATCTGGCCTTTTTCTCTTGCTGCCTTTAGGATTTTTTCTTTTACGCCTACTTTGTTTAGGTGAATTATTATGTGTCTAGGAGTTGGTCTTTTCATGTGTTGTCTTGCAGGGGTTCTCTGAATCTCTTGTGTTTGAATTTTTGCATCACTGTTTAGATAAGGAAAGTTTTCTTGAATGATCTCATGGAAATTTTGTTCCAGTGTGGTCTCTGTCTCTCTTTCTGCCTCAGGAATGCCAATTACTCTTAGGTTCTGTCTCTTGAAGTAATCCTCATCTCTTGAAGGTTTTGTTCTGTCTTTTTGAGCCTGTTTTCTGTGTTTTTAAGAGTTTGGGTTAGTTCTATATTTTGGTCCTCAAGCTCTGAGATTCTTTCTTCTCCTTGGGTAATTCTGCTTTCCATGCTTATCAGTTTGTTATTTATTTCATTCACAGTATTCTTTATAACTGTTATCTCAGATATCAGCTTCTTCCTAGTTTCTTCTTGTGTCTCCTCAATTCTTTTAATCTCTCCATTAATGTCTTGATATCTAAGTTTGTAGTTTGAGACCCTTTGTTCCGGGGGCTCTTCATTGTTTGCATTCTGAAGTCAGTTTTCTCAGTGTCTGCCCTCCCATACGCTCCCTTTGGTTTTTCTTCATTTGTGTAGATTTTTCTCTCTCTTCCCCTTTTCCTACCGTTCTTTAATTCTGTTTTTGAGGGAAGGTGGGGTTGCTTTTATTTCTCTTCTGCAATATCCTGTTCTTCCTTATGAGGGTCTTCTGGCTTTGTTCACTTTTGAAGTTGGTGTGTAGGCTGCAATCTGTACTTTTTGCAGTTTTAAGGTTGAGAGAGAAGCTGTGGTTCAGCATGTATATGCTGATTCCAGCATCCACAAGCAGGTTTATGAGCACACTGGAACCTATTTCCCTCTACTTTACAATCTGTCTATTCAGCAGTATGTAGTCTTGGTTCCTTAGGAACCAAGGTGGAGTTTGTTGATAGGTGGGCAGGGCAACGGAAATCTCTGCCTGGAGAAAGGCAGAGGCAGATTCTCTTTCGTAGATTCCTTTCTCTCTGCTTGTCTGGGTCCCCAACCTTGGGGTCACGTGCTGAGTGCCTTAGCTAGGGTGGGCCCGGAGCTCCAGAGCTCCAAAGCTCCAATGGGCAGGTGGTGAGTGGCGAGAGTGGCCCTGGGCCCCCCACAGGGAACTTCAGCCAGGAATGGGACTGGTATCTCTGAGGGGTGGGCATCCGGAGCCTCCCTGAGTGACTGGCGGCTTGGTGCTGGGGGTCAGGCGAGAGATGATGTAGCCAGGGAGCTAGCTGAGACCCGAGACTCCCACGCATGCGGTGAAACAGCAGCAGCAGGGGGCCGCAATATCTGGCCCTGCGTGGGACCAAAGGTCCCCAGGCCTCGGACCAGCACAGCTGCCGGTGAGTTGGGGGATGGGGGAAGAAAAGTAAGAGTCTTTTTGGGAACTCATGTTCAGAGAATCTCACT
>NW_007259621.1:58265-59739 GCF_000164805.1 Carlito syrichta
TAGATCTTTTAGGAATCACCACACTGTTTTCCACAGAGACTGTACTAGTTTACACTCCCAACAGTGTAGAAGTGTTCCCTTTGCCCCACATCCTCTCCAGCATCTGTTGTTTTTTGAGTTATTGATGATGGCCACTCTGACTGGAGTTGGGTGGCATCTCAGTGTTGTTTTAATTTGTATCTCCTTGATGACTAGTGAGACTGAGCATTTTTTCATGTATCTGTTAGCTGCTCATACGTCTTTTGAGAAGTGCCTATTCATATCTTTTGCCCACTTTGTAATGGGGCTGTTTTTTTTTCTTTTTGGCGTTTGAGTTCCTTGTAGATCCTAGATGTTAGAACTGTGATTTTTTTGTGAAAACTTGTCTGAGTACAATTAAAGTCTCAGGCAGTCTCTACCCACCCCCACATTTTTCTCAATTATCTAAACAAGAGCAAATGAGTCGTGATCTCTCCCCATTGGACAGAAATCAACTTCTGAGCTTCTTGTCCCTTCCATGATGGCCCTCGAACTTGGGGTCACCAGCCACTAAGATGAAGAGCACAGGGAGGAGGAGAAAGGGCCTGTCGGATGGTTGGACTGAAGTCAAGGACACAACAGTAGGAGAAAAGGAGACAGGACCAAGGAGACAGGACCAAGGAGAACTCGTCACTCATATGTTCAGGCATGGCATGTGCTGTCAGAGTTCCCCTCCAGTGGAGGCTGTGCAGGGGACACCAGGATGCCCCAGGAACACAGTGACCCACTGGTCCCCTTCAGCCATGAGCAGCCTCGTCCTACCAGCACTGCTAGTGTGAGTGGTGTAATAATATTCTCTGTGTGGGCCTGGAGGTGAGGCTGATCAGTGTATCCTTACAGGAGGATACCCTCCTACCCCCACAGCTGGCTTCAGTGCCTCTTTCCTCAATCCCTTTCTCAGCACTGCCACAGATAGAAGTCCTGGGCTGACTTCCCTCGAGCTGCCCTTCTTGTGCTGTTTGCTGTGTGCATTGTGTGATTTGTGAGCACTGCTACAGCCTTTACCTCCCAAGATTCTCAGGGCTCTGCACATTAATAAGTAGTCAATATAACTCTCACCAAATGCTTGCTTCAGGCACTGTTTAGAACACAATCTAGTAAAAGTACACACATATGTGGTGGGTCCTACTATAATCCTCATTTTAGAGATGAAGAAACTGTGGTATGGAGAGTTGATGTTACTTACCCAGGGTGAGCCACACATAGGCAAGTTTCAAGCCCTGGAAGTTTAGCTACTGAGCCTGTGTTCTTAACTACATGTCATTCTGTCTCTTAAGAAATGTGTGTTGAAGCCAGGCTTGGTGGTTCAACCTGTAATCCCACGCCTTGGGAGGCTGAGGTGAGTGGATTGCCTGAGCCTGCGGGTTCGAGACCCGCCTAGGCAACTTGTGAGACCTCATCTCTACATAAATCAAATTAGCTGGGCGTGTAGCACGCGCCTGTAATTCTGGCTACT
>NW_007259621.1:59882-125890 GCF_000164805.1 Carlito syrichta
AAAAAAAAAAAAAAAAGAAATGTGTGTTGCATAATCAATGGAGGCCATGAACTAAGGTTTGTTAGAGTACCGATTTCATAATATCATGCTAAAAATGTGTGCCCAGGTTGGGAAGTCGAAGAGGTAGGCAAGAAATGACAACACAAGGTGGTGCTGGTCAGTCCCCACAATTGTGGTGACTAATACAATCTCATTTATGTAACAACATATACAGCCAGGTGTGGTGGCTCATGCCTGTAATCCTAGCACTTAGGGAGGCTGAGGTGAGAAGATTGCTTGAGCCCAGGAGTTTGAGACCAGCCTGAGCAGCATAGTGAGAACTCATCTCTATAAAAAACCAAAAACTTAGCTAGGTATAATAATCTGTACCTGTAGTCCCAGCTACTGGGAAGGCTGGCTCAGGAGGATTGCTTGAGCCCAGAAGGTCAAGGCTGCAGTGAGCCATAAGCGTCACCCAGCCTGGGCAACAGAGTGATACAAACATCAACTGGCACAGGGATAGAGGGAGATAGCCAGAGGAATACCACAGACACAAGGGCAGTGGTTGTCTCCAGAGGGCCTGGACTTCAACTGATATTTACTTTCTTGTGTGCTTCTTTGTTTGAATTATTTTAATTTATAGTGAACATAAATTGCTTTTACAAAAACCTTTGGGAAAGGTCTGTGTTTAATCCTTTTCCTCAGGGGTTCACTATCAAGTTGGGGTGGTGTGCCAGAAGCTAAGGAAAAGGAAAAGGTAAAAAGCCCACCCTGACTGATGTCACATGGGTGAAAAGCAAGCCCTGGCAGGAGAGCTTGGGGAGGGAGGACTCCATGGAGTAGGTATCTGTCACACCTGACAGATAACTGGGTGTGAGCAGGTTTTGCATGGGCAGAGGCTGGAGGTGAGACTGTACCGGCTAAGTTCAAGAGTATTCATAGTGTTTCTAAAAGGTGAGTTAAGGCTGGGCATGGCAGCTCACACCTATAATCCTAGCACCTTGGGAGGCTGAGGCGGGAGAATTGCTTGAGTCCAGAGGTTCAAGACCAGCCTGGGCAACATAGTAAGACCTTGTCCAAACAAACAAACAAAAATCACTGGCTGGGCTCAGTGGCTCAGCCTGTAATCCCAGCACTTTGGGAGGCCGAGGTGAGTGGATTGCCTGAACCCTGGGGTTCAAGACTAGCCTGGGCAACTTGGCGAGACCTCATCTCTACAATAAATCAAAAATTAGCCAGGCATGGTAGCGCACTCCTATAGTTCCAGCTACTTAGAAGGCTGAGGCAGAAGGATCACTGGAGCCCAGTAGGTTGAGGCTACGGTGGCCGTGAGCATGCCACTTCACTCCAGCCTGGGCGACAGAGTGAGAATCCAACTCAGAAAAAAAAAAAATCAAAAAAATTACATGGGCATGGCGGCAAGTACCTGTAGTCCCAGCTACCCAGGAGGCTGAGGCAGAAGGGTAGCTTGAGCCCAGGAGGTTGAGACTGTGGTGAGCTGAAATTGCACCACTACACTCCAGCTTGGGGTGACAGAGTGAGACCTTGTCTCAAAAACCAAACAAAAACAAAAAGTGAGTTAAGTGGAAAGCTGGTTTTGGTGTATTGTTGTTTTTATCCAACTAAAATTATGCAACATAGTGTGTCATTCTCCATTTCTTTTCTCAACAACTAGAAAACTGCACAGTGCATACCCAGAATATCTCCTTGGAAGGTCTGGGGTGGTGGAGGGGCCTAGGTCAGGCCGTGGGAGAAACAAGGCTCACACACGACTCCCCCCAAAACCAAAACACAGCAGAGGTTCTGGGAAAGAAAACCACAGGTGAGTCAGCACAGGGGAAAACATGTGGACACGGTCTTTGGTCCACTCCTAACACATGAAAAGAACTTTCCAGGAAAAGGAAAAGCTCACCACCCCAGGTGGGGTGGCAGCAGCCCAGGTCACATGAATCCTAAATAAGTCCTAACACAGCCCCAGAGTGACCACTGCTCACCCCGCCCCGGCAAGGGCAAGGAAACTTCTCTCCAAAAGAGCACAAGCCTCAGACCTGCCTCGCTCAGGACTCTGAAACACCTGACCCCAGCACGCAACGCATAGCACTCAAGGCCCAGCCAGTGGAGCATGACTCCCTGAGAAGGGACTGCTGAATGAGTGAATGAATGAATGAATGAGTGAATGAAGGCACCACCATGGCACATCTGTGTCACCATGTGGAATCAAGACATGTGTTGATCAATTCTAATAGCAAAAAACCCACCTCCACGTTTTAAAGGAAAACTGTACAGCAATGTGGGGGAAGGACAGACACTGAGAGCCCACTTTACTTAGAGAAGTGGGTGGAAACAGCACCCCTCTCCTACCAACTCTTAACACGAATGAGAGTCAGTGACTCCCGAGTAGGTCTCGTGTGCCTGGCACTGAGCTAACTTGGTAAGAACGATCTCGCTCCATCCATAGTGACCTCATAACATGGCTTCTACTGTTGTCCCCACTGACGGCCGAAGAACCTGAGTGCTGAAGAGGTTAAGAAGACTGCTTGTGTGAATTCACCTGGGCATAAGGATGGGCACCACAGATACTGGGGATTCCTAAAGGAAGGAGGGAGGGAGGCGGGTAAGGGTGGAGAAATCACCCATTGGGTACCATCTGCCACCCGGGTGACAGGCTCTATAGAAGCTCAGACCTCACCAGCACGCAACATACGTGCATGTAACAAATCTACCCATGGACTCTTTGAATCTAAAATAATAATGATAATAATAATAAATGTTTTGGAGTTGGGGGTCTCACTCTGTCATTCAGGCTGGAGTGCAGTGGCATGACCCTGGCTCACCACAGCCTCGAACTCCTGGGCTCAGGCCATCCTTTCACCTCAGTCTTCCAAGAAGAGGGGACTACAGGTACCCACCACCACACTTGGCCAAATTTTTTTTGAATTGTTTTGTAGAGTTGAGGTCTTGCTATGTTGCCCAGGCTGATCTCGGACTCCTGAGCTCAAGCAATCCTCTTGCTTTGGCCTCCCAAAGTGCTGGGATTACAGGTGTGAGCCACCATGCCCGGCCAACAATAGTAATGTAAAGAAAGAAACTTGCCCATGGTTATACAGCAGGTAAGTGGCAGAGCTGGAATTTGAGCCCAGGCAGGCCGACTCCATTCAGGCTATCACACCCGAATGGCCAGTGAATACTGGAACAAGCCAGATGCCCAGGCTCAAATCCGCATTGGAGTGGCGACTCACCAAAGGGCTTCTTCACTCCAAAATGTCAGCGATGGGGCTGGGAATGGAGGTGGACTGTGCAGGGAACACTGCAGGCCCCTCTTCCAAAATGATGACAAAGACTCTCATAGACTTTTTTTAAGTGCAAAACCAACGGTATCCATAACTCCTGCCATATGCAACCACACTTAGGAGAAAGAAAAGGGAGAAGGAAGGAGGACCAGCAGACACCAAACCCACAGTCTGGACTCAGCTGGGAATTGCCCAGGTTGAGCTGACTGGTTGCCACCTGCAGGTGTGGACGGTTCAGCTACAACGACCAGTGTGCTTTAGAAATGCCTGATCATGCAGGGCCCCCAGTTGTATTCTTGGCTTCCCTGTGACTGGGTGGCTACCTGGAGTCCCACCAGCAGCAGCCATCTGCAACCTCCCGCCACCATTGAGGCCCAGGGCTGTCCCTGCCTTCACCTGGAGCATTGCCAGCCCTGTTTTCTCTGGCTGCAAGCTCATGGCTCCATATCTCTGGGTAAAGGAGGGCAGAAGGCAGAGTTCATTGCTCAAGAAGGAAGCACTTCTCTAAGGCTCAAGTTCCCAACCCAAGCCCATGGGCCCCAAGACATTCTGCATGCTGTGCAGTATCTGTACATTTGCACTAGTAGCAGATCCAAAGCATTCATTCATCAGTTTCTCCGAGCGGCCACCTCTGATTTGGTGGATGAGTCTGGGAGGAGAAGGAGAGATGACTTAAGAAATAACCCTCAGCCTGGCTCAGTGGCTTAGCCTGTCATCCCAGTACTTTGGGAGGCTGAGACGAGTGGACTGCCTGAGCCTGAGGGTTTGAGACCAGCTTGGGCAACTTGGTGAGCCTTCGTCTTTACAATAAAAAATTAGCCAGGCATGGTGGATCTGGCTATTTGGAAGGCTGAGGTGGAAGGATAGCCGGAGTCCAGCAGGTCAACACTGGGGTGGCCGTGAGCATGCCACTGCACTTCAGCCTGTGTGATGGAGTGAGACTCCAACTCAAAAAAGAAAGAAAGAAAGAAAGAAAGAAACAACCCTCCTCTGTCTCTTCAGTGAGATCCAGGATGGCAGCCACAGTCGCAATGAAAATGGTGCATCAAATTGTCAGCAACTGGGAGCCCAGAGTCTCCAGCAGAAGCCAAGGCAGAGTGACCCTCCCAGATGCCACAGGCAAGCTCTGGAAGGCACTCCACCCAAGGGGAACTAGCCACCCAGGGCTGCCACTGACTCGCTCTGTATTCTTGCACTACTGTATTCTTCTTACAACTTCACTAAGTGTTCAAGTAAGAGATAAGCCCTTATTCATGCAAACCATACAGAAGTCTATAAGATATCCAAGGCATGTGCACACCCACAGTTGGGCTGTCCTGTGATTCCAGTTTTTCTGGGAGATGCCAGCTGACCCAGTGATCCGAGCTGCCTAAAGACAGGAGCATGGAGCAGGTAGAGGGAGACAAAGGGAGGGGGAAGGTGGGGTGCAGCTTGAGGAGGCCAGGGAAGGTCTGAGGGTGGAGGCTAGAAAAGGCCTGACGGCAGAGGCTGGGGAAGGCCCGATGGCAGAGGCCATTCAACTGTTGTGGGCGCAGCCACGAGGAGGGTACTGAGACTATGCCGAGGTCCAGGCCCCTGAACTGCCCAGGCCTGGCCGCCTTGCCAAATCTCTGCCTCCATTACCCACTTATCATCGTCTTAGGAATTAATTACCCGATTGCTCCGGGCAGAATGCAGGCGCTTGCAGAAGGCTGCAGGCAATTTGTGGAGGCCTGCAGAGCCAGGGAAGCAGCGTTTGATGCTGAGTAACAGGAATCCTCAGAGGATGAATTTTGATATTTTAACATTTCCTGTAGCTCTGACTGCATCTAAAGCTACCGATCCTCTGATAGAAGAACTTAGCTGTGATGAGTCTATCGATAGAGAACAGTCGCGCGGTGAAACTACTTCAAGAGAACGTCTGCAGTCGGGACCATCTTATACCAATCTTGCCACTTGATTTTTCTTTAAAAAAAAAAAAAATCAAAGAATATGAGAATCAGGCAATGCACGGTTGAAAACAAAGGAAACATCATGAAAAAACATCAGAAAAGAAATAGGAAAAAAATCAAAAGCATCATAAGACTCCTCTCATGTTCTTTGTTCTTTGAGTCTGTCTTGTTTCAGATGCTTTTCCCTGAATTGCAGAAAATGTCTTCCAAAACTGTTTTGCTAAAATGTAGACGGTTTTGTAAAATTTAAGCTTAAGAGTTGTCAATAATAAAGCCCATGATGATGAGAGAAATTAGCAAATAGCGAAGGTTAGAATAAGGAGTTATAGTGAGGGATTAGAAGTGGAAGGCTGTGGAGAAACCTGAAATTTTGAGAACATGTGCTCTCTTCATGTCAGATGCAACAGAAGTTTTTAGTGTAGAATAAGGTTTTTGTTTTCTGTGGCATTTCAAATGACAGGGAAAGTACATATTGTATGTATCATATGATAAGCTTATTATATATCTATGTATATAACATGTTATTATATGATAAATGTGTTACTGATGTAGTATAGGATACATCTATTATATGATATTATTTGATAAATCATGTTTTCAAAAATATCTTAAATTCCTAGTGGACAGACGCCTATAGAGTAAGAAATTAAAATCTCCTTTACTCTCCAGCTTTGTCAGTGGTTTGGCGTGCAACCTTCCAGATCTTTATATATTTGCATAGACCCAGATATAGTGCTACAACTTGCATTTTGTATTTAACAGTTTGTCATAAAGATCTTTTGATAAAGAGCTTCCTTAATAGTACACAATAAAGTAAACCTGATCAGTAGCTTCTTTTAAATGCTGCTGTCTCCAGGGAATCACTTGTCGGGAACTCTGGGTGGGAATCACAATTTGCAGATGATCCAGATGTGGGGGGATGCATCTGAGCACTGGAGCTGAGTTTCAGCTTAGAACTGATCCAGGCCAGATGAGGGGACGTCAGCTCACACAATGGTCCCTTCATAGCCAGATTCCCTCCAACCCTTCAGGGCTGAGTGAGAGGCAGATGCTGCATTCGAGTGTATATCTTCCACCCCGTTGGTTCCTGACCCCAGCTTTCTGTGTCCCACAGAGACACACTCAGGACAGGAAACTCTGAGTGTGTGGCTGCCAGGGGCAGAGGTCCCACCCTTGGCTCTTTAAGAATGAAAAAACCATGGCCCCTGAAGCTCACCCTGCCCTGAACACTGCACGAGGCTTTGTAACTGTCTACCCTGGAGGTGCTTTTCAAGAAGACTGTGATCCCATCACTCACAAAATTCCAGAATCAGTTGAGGCAAGACAGGCAAGCCTGGCTTTCTAAGGCCACTATGTACAGAGTCAACTCCCCTCACCCCCATCTCCAAAAAAATAATAGCTTACCCACTGATTTCAAACACCCGCTTCTTTGCATGAAGGTCTGTGTTCTCTTTATTGCCCCCTCTTTCTATTTCTAGCCTGTCCACCTCTGGCCATTCCCTTGAGGAAACATCCCTCAATCCCTAGGACTCATCCTCCCCTGATTTCCTGCTCAATTAAGGTCACTAACCAATATAGGAATGAGTTATTCCTTCTGAACAACAAGAAAAATAAGATGACCAAAATACAGGGATTGGCGAGGCCCAGTGGCTCACACCTATAATCCCAGCACTTTGGGAGGCTGAGGCAGGAGGATTGCTTGAGCCCAGAAGTTCGAGACCAGCCTAAGCAACATAGTGAGACCTCGTCTCTACAAAAGATAAAAAAAAATTATCCAGGTGTCATGGCACATGCCTGTAGTCCCAGCTAATGGGAAGGCTGAGAAGGGAGGATCACCTGAGCCCAGGAGGTCACAGCTGCAATGAGCCATGACTATGCCACTACACCCCAGCCTGGGCAACAGAGTGAAACTCCAATTCAAAACACACACACACACACACACACACACACACACACACACACACACACAAGAATCTGCCTTATTCACTGAGTCCACAGTTTGCAAAAAAGAGCCTCATGGGGACTCACTTATAAAATATTTAACTTTTTTTTTTTTTTTTTTTTTGGCTGGATGAGTAGATGGGGAAAGACAAGAAACCAGGTAAGGAAGAAGAATGTGCTAGAATAAGGTCAAGAATGTTCCCTAGTTCACAACGTCTTTTGGATAGACATGCATCTGGCTGGCCAGTTATGCCACCAAGCACTGCAACTTCAGTGGTGCCCACTTCCAAACCATCACGCACGCTCAGAGTGTAGACAGGCGCATAGGACCACACTTTCTTCACACAGATGGTATAGTCTAATGCTGCCAGAATCCACGGTCCCCACCCCCACCCCAGACCTTTGAGCCAGGCCTCTGTGGTCACCTTCTCAGGGGTGATAGGGAAAAGCTCCCCTTTTGTTCTCCATGACCCCTTCCCCCACTTTGGTGTGGCTGGGGGAAGGAGGGAGGCCCTCCCTGTGGTCTGGCCTCAGGGCAGAATAACCACAATACAATCATACTGCCAAAATGAAACTCACCCTGGCAGAGTTGCTGTGTGCTTTTATGCTACAAGGGCTTCTTTTGAGCATTGAGTTGTATTTCAGATATGTCGTCCTCGTGTGTGTGTGTGTGTGTGTGTGTGTGTGTGTGCGCGCACGTGTGTGTGTGTGTGTGTGTTGTGTTGTGTTATAGATACACACATACAGGCCCCAGGAAAGAGTGGGGAAGGAGAGAGAAACCAGTCCCACTGAACTGACTACACTGTGTGTAAATGTCCCTAATCCATTTGTGATTAACACAAGAAGTTGTATCCTGCCTGGACAGGTGAGCTTACACAGTCACTTCAGAATAGGAGCCCTATCTCTATCCCATTCGGGATAATATTTTTCCACAGAGCTGAATCAGTAACATCAACAAGCCCATTTATTCATGAGGTAAACACAGTATGTTAAAAACACAGCACCTGAAGGTAATGCTCCCAGTGAGGACCTCCTATAATAAGGAGCATTTTAAATGAGACCCAGGTGGTGAAGACCTTTACACGCTGCAATACTGTGGCCCGACGTGGTAGCTCAGGCCTGTAATCCCAGCACTTTGGGAGGCCGAGGTGAGCAGATTGCTTGAGCCCAGGAGTTCAAGACCGGCCTGGGCAACATAGTGAAATGTCGTTTCTACAAAAAGAAAAAAAAAAATAGCCAGGCATAGTGGCATGCGTGCCTGTAGTCCCAGATACTGGAGAGGCTGAGGTGGAACGATCTCCTGAGCCCAGCACCTCTAGGCTGTGGTGAACCGTGATCATATCACTGCACTCCAGCCTGGGTGACAGAGTGAAACTCCGACTCAAAAGGAGAGAAGTAAATAAGTGACAATACTGAAAAAGAGAATGGCATCAACACACAGCAGCATGTTCCACGATTCCCCGTTCCTTCAGAACAGCCCTGTTCCAGGATCACAGAGGGCCTGTGAACTCACAGAGCCGCCAGCCCCAACCCCATCCAGCCCAGCTCTGGCTGAGCGCAGCCACATGCCTTGCCCACCATCCACTCTTCCTCAAACTTCACTGGGAGCACTGACTTCTGCCATCATTCACTCACGTAGCTTCAGAGTCATCGGAACATAAAGCTCACTGACCAGGGAATAACCCCAAACCCCCTCAGTTTAATTTTTCTTGCAGATTTTTCTTTAAGTTTGGTTAATGGTTTTAGAAGAAGAACCACTTTTAAAGGTTCTCAGAACAGAAAGCTGTTTCAACTTGGGACCTGAAGAGACGCAAAATGAAGCAATTTCTGGAATGTTGTGCCCTCCTCTCCCCACCACCCATCTCAAATGAGTGACGCTAGTGGTGTGGTACCCATGACTAAAGACCTATGGGTTTCTCCACCCAGAATAATAGTACCACACTAAGTAGCGTCTTCCAGGAAGACACAAAAAGGACACAGAGCCATCCTTCATCCTTATTTCCAACTTTTGGATAAAATTCTCCACTTTTTCTTTCTCCTATTTGTCTACACATCTCTAGGAGGCAGCTGAGGAGGTAAGTTTTTCATATTGGTTCTTAGGGAAAATCTAAGCTCCACAGGAATAAGCAGTTAGTTATTTTACAACTTCAGTGTAACCTGCATATAGAGCTATAGGGCTGGAGCAGAACTGCGGGGTGACTCTAGCAGGTGCCAACCATAGTCAAGGCTGTGCAGAACACCAGGTAAACCAGGCCTCTGTCGGGCACCACAGGCAGCTTTGCTAAGACCTGACAGAGATGTAACCTCCTCTGATTCCCTGTCCAGCAAACTGCAAGTTCAACTGCAGAGCCCTCAGATAAAGGTTGAGAATGTGTCCTTCCAGAACATACTCCCCCACTTTTTTTTTTTTTTTTGAGGAAGCGGGATTTATTGAGAGGACAGGGAAGCTCCCACAGTGGGAGGGGACTTGAAGGGGTTGCCCTCCCCCACTCTTAATTCTAGAACTGACAGCACACAGACCAGGACTTGTTACTGGATCACATTTGTAAAGTTTTCAAGATAGTTTATTAAGAGAAAATAGGAAATAAAGAATCAGAGAAAAATGGCTGTTCTAACTTGAAATGATAGAATGATATTCTCTCCTCACCTTTTGAACAGAGATCCATGAGAAAAGCATGATAAAAAATAGAAATAGGGACCCGGTGTGGTGGCTCATCCCTGTGATGTTAGCACTTGAGGAGGCCAAGGAGGGAGGATTGCTTGTGGCCAGGAGTTTAAGACCAGCCTGGGCAAGGTAGTGAGATCTCATCTCTACAAAACACAAAAATTAGCTAGGTGTGGTGGCACGTGCATGTGATTCCAGCTGAAGCAGGAGGATTGCTTGAACCCAGGAGTTTGTAGTTTCAGTGAGCTAATCACCACTGCACTGACAAAACATGACCCTGTCTCTAAAAATAAATACATAAACAAAATTTTAAAAAAATGGAAATAGGAAAAGAAAGTAGATTGTGTCTTTTTATTTATTCTGTGACATTGGCATCATTTTGTAGGTTTGGATTTATATAGCTAGGATAACTCATTACTGAGGTAACCAAAGGATGGTAAATTCTTTTTTTTTTTTTTTTTGAGTCAGGTCTCACTCTGTTGCCCAGACTGGATTATAGTAGCATGATCACGACAATCACAGCTCATGGCAGCCTCGACCTCCTGGGCTCAGGCCATCCTTCCACCTCAGCAGCATGAGTAACTGGGACTACAGGCACACACCACCATACCCAGCTAAATTTTTTTATTTTTTGTAGAAACAAGGTCTCACTATGTTGCCCAGGCTGGTCTCAAATTTCTGGGCTCAAGCAATCTGCCCACCTTGGCCTCCCAAAGTGCTGGGATTACAGGTGTGAGCCACCATGCCCACCTTTCTCAGAGCATTTGAGGGACACTGATGTATAGCAGATTTGGGGAAGAATACCGAAATAAATTTGCTAAGTTATGCACAAAACTGGTTAATGTATAAAACAACTGTAGTGTTTAGATAATCTTTTCAATCAGACAGAAAATATCTGCATCTTTACTGGACAAAAGTTTTGTCCAATTTATCTTCTATAATTTGACATGCAGCTTTATGTAAGTCTCGCTTCTAATTACTAGTAAATAGTATGCAGGGTGGGGGGGACCGAAGAAGAACCATGATTATCTTTTGGAGGGAAGACTTCCCCTACTAGATAAGTGTCTGGGGATTCATTGGCATAGGTGTACTAGCTAGTATTGTTGTGAGATGCTGCATTTGGCTTCCGTGATTTTTTTTGGAGATTCTTTCACTGCATTTGCCCATTTCATGACGGGGGATTTATGAGCACATCTGCCCACCCTGCACTGTTTTGCAGTTTTTGACCAAAACCAGCATGACCCCCATGTCCCATCCTCTCTATTCACCCAATCTCGCACCGAGTGACTTTTGTTTCCCAGGATGAAAAAAGTCCACAAAGGGAAACGTTTTGCCGATGTGGAAGAGGTGAAACAAAAGATGGCAGAAGCACAATATGGCATCAAAACTGACAAGTTCAAAAGCTGTTTTGAGCAGTGGAAAGGCATCTCAACAGGTATACTGCGTCAATAGGAGAGTACTTTGAAGGCGACAAGTTTAAACATGTAAGAGTAAATACACAATTTTTTATAAATAAATTCTATTTTGTGTGTGAAGCCAAGATGGATTCTCTTGAGATTTAAAGAATCCTTGAGTGGCCCTAAAAGGCAGCGCTCCAGGAGGGCATTTAAAGGACATAGAGGCATTCTTTTTCCCTTTTTCCAAGTTTTGAATAATTTTCTGAACACCTCCCTAGACTCCTTGCTGGCAATTAGAATGGCTGTTAGCAAGTCAATGGTGATGCCTAAATTACAGCTTTATGACCCAAAATGATATGAACCTAAACACACAGCAGAGCACAGATTTCATATGTAACTCTATGGAAATGAGCTATACATTAAAAGCTAAGCATAATATCAAGTTATTAATTTCAAATAGCCATGTATGACTGAGAGCAAAGGAATTCAAACACACAGGTACAATCTAGTATCTTTCCACTTCTTTACATTTCATCCATCATTGGTCTTTCCCACTTAGCTTTAAAAAGAAAGTTTAACTTTTTCACTAAAGCTCAGTCTGCAACCTCAAGCTTTGCCACCTGAGTTGAAGTTACAGCGTGACAGCTACGGAACTGGGGCAGGACCTGGGATCATGGAACAAGGGACTTGCAAGGAAGATGACTGGATCGATGCTATGCTAGATTACCACAGTAGGACTCAACGTCTTCCCATGCCAGTCCCTCCAAGCACCACCACAGAGGACTTCACCCAGTATATTCAGCAAATACTCACTGAACAGCTTCCAAATGTCAGCACTGTTTCAGTTTCCGAAGATAAGCAGAAAATAAGACAAAATTCCTTGCTCTTACATGTTTTCCTAAGAGCAAGGAGACAGACAAGTAACAAAAGTAATGAAGCGATGTCAAATGGTGACAAGTTAAAAAAAAAATCTGGCCATGTGTGGTGGCTCACATCTGGAATCTAGCACTTTAAGAGGCTGAGGTGGAAGGATCGCTTAAGCCCGTGAGATGGAGACCAGCCTGAGCAACCTAGCAGGATCTCGCCTCTACAAAAAAATTAGCTGGATGTGATAGCATACACCTATAGTCCCAAGACTTGGGAGGCTGAGGCAGAAGGATGACTTGAGCTCAGGAAGTTGAGACTGTGATGAGCCATGACGGCACTCCAGCCTGGATGACAGAGTGAGACCCAACTCAAAACAAAACAAAAAACAAGCAGGGTTAGTAATGGGATGTTATAAAAAAGTGATTGGGAAAGCTTCTCATATAAGGAATTCTAAGAGGATTGAAGAGCTAGCCATGCAGATATCAGAAGGAAAGTGTTTGCGGTAGAGAAATTAGCTAGTGCAAAGGCCCAGGGCAGATCCAGTCGTCTCATTAAGGAATATCCAGGAGTCTGGTAATGGAGGACAATAGGAGTGGAGTGAACGAAGTCAGAGGTGAGGAGACAGGTACCACAGACCAGACCTTTCAGAGCTTTGTAGGTGATGTTATTCTGGGGGAAATGGGAAACAATCTGATGATTCTGAGCAGGAAAGCAGAATAACCTGACTTTTTTTTTTAAAGGACATGGAGAATAGACAGGAGTGGGGCACGGAGACAAGCAGAGAGTCCCGCTGGGCAGCATGTGCTGTGGTCCAGATGGAGTGCTCTGTGGCGGTGAATGCTGGGGGTGGGAACAAGAGGTTGGATTCTGGAAATACCTCAAAGGGAAAGCTGATAGGATTGCTGATGGGCCAGGTGTCAGGTGTGAGAGAAAGAGAGATATCAATGATGTCTCCACGACGGTCACCCTGATTAGCTGAGAGAATGGCTGATCTTTTTCTGAGATGGGATAGTAGGAGCTGGAGAAAGAACAGGCTGGAAAGGGGGTGTGAATAAGGAGTTCTATTTGGCTTTGGGAGGCCAAGGTGGGAAGATCATCTGAGCCCAGGATTTTGAGACCAGTCCAGTCAACCTAGAGAGACCCTGTCTCTACAAACAAAAACAAAACAAAGCAAAATATAAAATAAAAGGAGTTCAGTTTGGGACATGTTAAGCTGGAGATGCCTAAGAGTCAGCCAGCAGGAGATAAAAGCTGGAGAGTGGCTCTGTGCATCTGAAGTTCAAGGGGGTCCCAGACTGGAGACTTGCACTGACCAACGGAGTGCATGTCATTGGTATCTGAGATATTTACACACATACACATACACCCACACACACCCCCCACATGTGGTAGTGCATGTGTCTGACATTCAGATAGGTGACCAACACAGAGGTATCTGTTGGCAGATAGATGGAAGTGTTTAGAAGAAATCTAAGCCAAATACAAGCAACTCACTTCAACAGTGGGTAGAGAAAGAGGAGAAAGGCCTTTGGATGAGCCTGGGGTCTTCCAGCACACACATGTAAACAAGGCTTCGAGTCTCCCCCTCAGAACCCTCCCAGAGGCCCAGTGTCCAAGCACTGGGCTGATCTCTGCAGGGCACAGTCTGGTCACCCATCTGGTCCCCATGCCCACTTGCCACTCCCCTGCATGCAAGACTTCAGACGGGCTAGGCTCAGCCCTCCCTGCCCTCCCATACCCCCTCTCACTGGGTTCACTCCCTCAGCCCCTCCACTCTGCAAACTCATTCCTACTATCCAAGACCCTGCCCACAGGGCACCATGTGATAGCTGCTCCCCAGCCATGCCAAGTTTCTGACCTCAACTGTGGCCCTGGCACCTATCATGTGGGATCCTGTAACACGGGCTCTTTCTCTCTTCTGGGTCCTGGCATCTCTCAGGCTTGGCATACTACCCAACATAGAGGGGACATTTAGCAGATGTGTGTTGCTGATGCTGATCAGAGATGCAATGGGCAAAGAGAGGGTCCACCTTCCATGGTGTGCCAGGTGACCAAAGCCTCGTGTGACCTTTAGTCTGCAGCCAGTTTCAAGTGAGTCTGCCAATAGGAGGGCTTTCTCCCTCCGGTTACCCAGCCAGCACTGTCCTGCTTCTTCTCACAAGAGAAGAAAACATGGGGTTGGTCCTCTTATGTCAGGACTTCCCACTTTGTTTGGCAACACCACAGTTTGAAGAGAGAAAGACAAGGCTCACCTGGGAGTCTCCATCTCCCAGCCCGTGACCTCCCTTCCCCACCAGGAGAAGTGCCCCCTCTCAGATGAAAGAGTCTTCCTCTAAATGTCAATTATTTCTAAATTGTATATCCTGTTCAATGAGTTTCAGAATTGAAAGAAAACACGTCTTCCACAATTATAGTCATTTTGTAACTAAACCCCGCAGTTTCCCAGCTCCTTCCAAACCTATTTATTTTAAAACAGAAAAATACTGCCGTTTCCCATCATGTTCTTTATTGAGTAATCCAGGGCGTGTACAGTAGACCACTCCACTCCTCAGGATTATCCTGGGATGGCTGGATTAAAGACAAATTAGGTAGTGTTACACACTAATCTGTTTTAGCGTGATCTCAAAAGCTGGATTTTAAGAAAGGCCAGGGCATACCAGTGTACACACAGAGGTTGGTGGGGACCTTGACTGAGATCAGCAGGGGTGACACGAGAAGTTGGCCCCCAGAGAGATTTAGCACCTGTTGATCAGAAGGTTGTGTGGCCGCTGGGCAGATGGGCCTCAGAGGCCTTCCAGCACTAAGACAGGATCCATCCACAGACATTTTCAAAGAATGAGCTAAGGCCAGGCACAGTGGCTCATGCCTGTAAACCCAGAACTTTGGGAGGCCAAGGCAGGAGGATTGTTTGAGCTTAGAAATGCAAGACCAGCCTAGTAACAGTGAGAACTTGTCTCTATAAAAAAATTAGCCAAGTGTAGTGATGTGCGCCTACAGTCCCATCTACTCAGGAGGTTGAGACGGAAGGATCTCCCAAGCCCAGGGTGTTGAAGCTGTGGTGAATCATGATTGTGTCACTCCAGCCTGGGTGACAGAGTGGAGACTCCAACTAAAAAAAAAAAAAAAAAAGATCTGTTGTCTACAAGTTTATTATGCGACGTTTTCTGGTGTCTAGTCACTTCTCTAAATGAATAAACTAGAGACCCTCCCTCCCCCAAACAAACCTTGGGTGGAGTGAACCTCACCTGAACTTTACTCTGGGCCTAGTGATGCATTAAGTGGCACTGTCTAAATCCCACAAATCACATGATCTGGGGACACAACAGGATGCACAGGCACATGCTGTTGAAAGCTCAAGTTGACAAGGCAGACTCCCTGAGGAGAAAAGCGAAGTCTCCAAGAGAAGCAACCATTCTGCACTTAGAACGATACAGAAACGCTGTGGGCAAGAGACTTCCAGGCTGAAACAGCGAGTCCGGGACTGCCAAGACTAGAGTGCCCCAACACATTCAAAGGGTGTGTCCATTCTTAAATCCTCACAAGGAACTTCTAGCCCACGGACATGTCAACAAGTGTTTCAACCCCATTACTTTTTTTTAAACTGGGAGTCAGTTATCACCAGGTGTGAAACACAGTCATTGACCCCAAGTCAAGTAGTCAGTAGAAACCTTCCTCAGTCCCAGACACTTGTCATCTTGGATTCAAACTTAACCCTGCCTGCCCCCAACGCACATGGGATAAAGGTCAGGAAACACACAGTTCAGGGTGCCATAACCATAACATCTCCATGATTAATTACTTCCCTCCGGATTGGACAGGCACAGATATTTTTTCCTCTCGCCTTTGGGCACTATCTCAACACAGGATGAACTTGAAACTGCTGTTAGAGGCACACATGCAAAACTGATTCAAAGGACACGCAGGAGATCTGACTTACACATGCATTGTGGCGGGATGTATTTGTCTTCCTCGGAAGGTTGATGAGAACCTTTGTACAAAGCCCAGACTTCAGAATGAGGGCCATCTCATCCATAGACATGTTATCATCTTTTGCCTAAAAGCCAAGTAACTTGATTACTTGTGAGATCCAGTAAAACTCTCTAAAACCATCACACACACAGATACCCATGGCTTTCAGAAATGTCAGTCATATGTCTTAGACTAAAAGTATCCAAGAATACAAAATGGTGCAGCCACCTTGGAAAACAGTTTTGCAGTATCTTATAAAGTTGAAGCATACATTTGCCTTATGACCCAGCAAACTTACTCCTGGGTATTTACCCAAGATAAATGAAAACAGAAGTACAGCTTTGGTGTGGTGACTTACACCTGTAGTCCCTGTACTTTAGTAAACTAAGAAGGGAGGATCACTTAAGCCCAGGAGTTTGAGACCAGTCTAGGCAACATAGTGAGATCTCATCTCTACAACAATCCAAAAAATTAGCCAGGCATTGTGGCACACACCTATAGTCCTAGTTACTTAGGAAGTTGAGGTGGGAGGAACACCTGAGCCCAGGAGTTTGAGGTTGTAGTGAGTCATGGTCCTGCCACTGCACTCCAGCCTGGATGACAGTGAGATCCTGACTCAGGGGGAAAAAAAGAAAAGAAACTAGAAGATTCCCATGCTTCTTTGGCAGTGCTCTGAGTCTCAAGTCAGTGACCAAAAAGAAAAGAAAGAATAAAGAATTAACAGAAGTCTATATAAAGACCCATGCATGAATGTTTATAGCAGCTTTATTTACAATTGCCAAAAACTGGAAACAACTCAAATGTCTGTAGACTGGTGAATGGAAAAGCAAATGACGATGCATCCACACCATGCAATACCACTCAGCAATAAAAAGGACACACAGGACATAGACAAGTCTCAAGAATATTATGCTGGGTAAAAGAGGCCAGACACAAAAAAGTGCATACTAGGATTTTTTGTGTGGTTGGTTGGGTGTTTTTGTTTGTTTGTTTGAGACAGGGTCTTGCTCTGTTGCCCAGGCTAGAGTGCATTGGTTCAATCATAGCTCATTGCAGTCTCAAACTCCCAGGGATCAAGGGATCTTCCCACCTCAGTCTCCTGAGTAGTTGGGACTACAGGGAACATGTCACCATGCCCAGTTAAGTTTTTCATTTTTTTTTTAGGGACAGGGTCTCACTATGTTGACCAGGTTGGTCTCAAACTCCTGGCTTCAAACGGTCCTCCTGCCACAGCCTCCCAAAGTGTTGGGATTACAGGTGTGAGCCACCGTGTCCAGCCCATACTGTCTGATTCCGGTTTCTATGAAAGTCTAGAAAAGGCAAAATGAGAGTGATAGAAAACAGGCTCCTGGTTGCTGGGCAAGTGGGAGGGCAGTGATGGCAAAGACGTTTAAGGGAACTAGTGGGGTGTCGGAAGTGTTCTGTAGCTCACACACAGCTGTATGCAATTACCAGTATTCATTACCTGTGTACTTAAAAGAGGTCAATTGTATCTTCTATAAGTAGTATCTCAATATTTTCAAAAGGGTCCACCTCTTTACTCCAAAAGATCAGTCTACAGGCCCTGGCCCTGTCCTTTTCCTTGCGTGTGGTCTGTACCTTGGTTCCCAGAACACTATGGTTACATGGGACAGGGGGGCTGGGAGGGAGTCTCTCATGTCTCATGTCTCTGCTAGAACAGGATGGTCCCTGACAGGACAACGCCACACCTTCAGAGAGCCAAAATGGGCACAGCCTGGCCACCAGTGCAACCCAGGAGAAGCAAACAGACATAAGGCTTCCTACCCCAAAGATGACACTTTCGATCACCCAAGAAAGACAAGCCCCCAAGGGCTCTGAGCCATGAGCAAAGATGGAGCCAGGTGGTCCAGGAGCCCAGAGAGGAACACAGGTCTTGAGGATTGGCCCTGGGAGTTCCTGCACCATGAAAGGAAGGCCAGGGGGAGCTTTAGGAACTTGCCAGAAATATCTTGAAGCCTCCCAAGATAAGGAGTCATGAACATCTGCTTCGGGGAGCAATTCAAAGGAATAAGACAAGGCCGTGAGAGTCGGGGCCAGGAACACAGAGAATGTGAGTGCTCAGACACGTCATCCCTGTAGGGTCTGGCCAGCTTCCACAGAACAAAAATTATCTATCTTTTTCACTGAAAACAAACCATGAAGCTTCTTCTCATCTTGGGGACAAACCATGAAGGTCGGCTCTGTTGTTTTTGCAAATTTACACATGCACACAGCCTGGGAAAATTCTTGAGCAAGAGCATGGGGTGCAGACGGTTGGTGTTTGCAGATCAGTGTGTTGGCCACAAGCCTTCCCACTGCCTGGCTCTCCTGGAAAGGTGTTGGGCAAACCCGGGGGAGCCAGCACCACCAAGCTGCATGCCAGTTGTTGGTATCAATTTCTGTGAAATAACAAAGAAATCATCACAGCTTCTCTTGAAGCCAAAACCCCAAATAATACCAACAATACCACAATAGCCCCCAAATTAAAGGTTGCAGTCGCCCGACATGAAAGGGCTGCAGGGGCACCCGGCCGTGGCCTCAGTCTCTGCTGGGCACTGCCCACATGCCTGGTTTTAAAAGCCACAGGAAAGTGCTGGGCCTTCGCAACCAAACTCTGGTGAATTCACAAGAAAACAAAAGAGGGTCGCTAATGCCCCAAGTCAGCAAAGAATAATATGCATTTCACAGGGCTCCTGGCCAAGTGACCTGGCGCCACTCTCTGCTCCTTCTCGTTCTTACTATTCCTCAGCTCCTGCATGAGGAAAACTGACAGGCATGCCCTGCTTGTGGTTTAAGAACAGAACAAGAGCTGTGAGGAGGGGAAGATTTAAACTATGGAATAAGATGTGCTGGATTGTGCAGCCTGTGAGACGGTAGGGGGTTTTACACCTCCAAGTCTCCCCTGCAGTCCACACCCCACACCCGCAGATATGATGGGATTGTATTTTTTTTTTTGAGTTGGAGTCTCACTCTGTCACCCAGGCTGGAGTGCCGTGGCACACTCACAGCCACCCCAGTGTTGACTTGCTGGGCTCTGGCGAGCCTTTCGCTCCAGCCTTCCAAGTAGCCAGAACTACAGGCACGTGCTACTATGCCCAGCCAATTTTTGATTTATTGTAGAGACGAGGTCTCGCCAAGTTTCCCAGGCTGGTCTCGAACCCACGGGCTCAGGCAATCCACTTGCCTCGGCCTCCCGAAGTGCTGGGATTATAGGTTGAGCCACTGAACCCGGCCATGGGGTTGTATTTTAAATCTCCTGCTCTAAAGCTGAGTTTTAGTCAGTGGCCAATTGACCAGGATTAGGAACTCATATGCTGAGGGAGGCTATGATTTAAATGAGTAAATCCTCAAGAACCCTCCCCCAGGTCTGTTACAAACTACTATCACCCCACACAGCCTTCTTATGCCTCATCCTCCATTTTTCTATCTGTAAATGGGCATCCTGTATTGCAAAGAAACTCACAGTTGTATTCTTATGTAATATTGTTTGTATCCAGATCATTGTTCTCAGCCAATAACTTTATAATATTTCTAATAAAGTATGAGTACGGTTGTATTTCCTGAGAACAAAGGCATAGATAATAAACATTAAAGAATATACCCCTCCAAATAGGAAAAGAGGAAGTCAAGTTATCCCTCTTTGCCGATGATATGATCCTACACCTCGAAAATCCAGGAGAATCTGTCAAAACCTGCTTGTAAAGGACTTTGGCAAATTCTCGGGGCACAAAATAAATGTGCAAAAGACAGTTGCATTCTTATACACCAACAACAAGCAGGTGGACAACCAAATAAAAAGCACAGTCCCATTCACAATAGCCACCAAAAAAATGAAATACCTTGGCTTCTTCCTAACCAGAGAAGAGATCTTTACAATTAAAACTACAAAACACTGTTCAAAGAAACCCAAGAAGACACAAACAAATGGAAAAATATTTCATGCTCAAGGGTAGGAAGAATCAACATTGTTAAGATGTCCATCCCACCAAAGGCAATCTACAGATTCAATACAATACCCATTAAATTACCAACATCATTCTTCTCAGACCTGGAAATGACAATACAGAAATTCACATGGAAACATAAACTACCACGAATAGCCAAAACAATCCTCAGCAAAAGAAACAAAGCAGAAGGTATCACACTTCCAGACTTCAAACTTAACCGTAAGGCTATAATAATCAAAACAGTCTGGTTTTCCTACAAGAACAGGCATATAGACCAATGGAACAGGACAGAGATTCTGGAAGCAAAGCCTCAATTTCTCAATCAATTCATTTTGACAAAGCTTCCACCAACAACCACTGAGGAGAGGAGAACCTATTCAGTAAATGGTGCAGGGAAAACTGGCTGATTACATGCAGAAAATTGAAACAGAGCCCCTACCTATCACCATACACAAAACTTAACTCTAAATGGATCAGAGACCTAAATGTAAAACCTCAAACTATAAGAATCTTAGAAAATGCAAGAGACACCCGTATGGAAATTGGAACTGACAATCAATTCTTGACCAAAACCCCAAGTGCCCATACCATAAGACATAAGATAGACAAGTGGGACCTTATCAAACTGACAAGTTTCTGCAAAGCAAAATAAATCATCAAAAGAGTGGGGAGACAGCCCACAAATTGAGAAAAAAATACTTGCCAACTGTACAGCTGACAAAGGCCTAACATCTAGGATCTGCAAGGAGCTCAAACACTCCGAAAAGACAAAAAACAAGCAGCCCCAATAAAAAGTGGGTAAAAGAACGAATAGATACTTCTCAAAAGAGGATATATGGGCAACCAACAGACACATGAAAAAGTGCTCAGCCTCACTTATCATCAGAGAAATGTAAATGAAAACCACATTGAGATACCACCTAACCCCGGTAAGAATGGCTATCATTAATAAAACAAACAACAACAGATGCTGGTGAGGATGAGGAGAAAAAGGAATGTTTCTACACTGCTGGTGGGAACGCAGACTAGTGCAACCTCTTTGGAAGACAGTGTGGTGATTTCTGAAAGAACTAGACTTTGACCTTCATATGACCCAGCAATCCCCCTGTTGGGAATACACCCAGGAGGAACTCAAGTCATTCTACTGAGGAGATACCTGCGCCTACATGTTTGTTGCAGCTCCATTCACAGTAGCAAAAAATGTGGAACCAACCATGCTGCCCATCTAAGCTGGACTGGATAAAACAAATGTGGTACATACACACAATGGAATATTATGCAGCCATAAAGAACAAACATATGGATTTCGCAGCAACTTGGATGGATGGCTTCAGGGTCTATTATACTCAGTGATGTATCACAGAAACAAAGAACAGAGTACCATATGTTCTCACTCGTAAGTGGACCTCGAACAATGATCACAATACTATAAGAAAGGGATTGGCAGTAGAAGAAATCTGCCAGGGGAGGGAGGGGTACACCTCATGAACAGGGGTACCTGCATAATGAACATTTGTATACCTAACCAAGAATTATACCCCACATTTTTAAAGAAAAAAAATTTATTAATAAATAAACTGAAAAAAAAGAACATACCCCTTTGAGTGCATAATTTCTACAATTTAGCTATATTTTGTGTATAAGGTATGTAACTTAGAATTTTTAATACATAGTACTGCATGCTAAGGGACATGGCCATGGCATGACTTAAGTCACATAATAATAAAGTTTCTGAACAAGATTTTTAAAAAAGAATGATCGGAAGGCTGAGACAGAAGGATCGCCAGAGCCCAGCAGGCTGAGGCTGCGGTGGCCGGGAGCGGCCACTGCACTCCAATCTGGGCGACAGAGTGAGACTCCAACTCAAAAAAAAAAAAAAAAAGAATGAATGCTATGAAATCTGTGCAAGACAAGCTTCAAATTGTTAGCCAAGATGGTTGTACAAAGCTTCATAATGTTAACCAAGATTATTATTGAGACAATCTTACTGATTTTGGGGGGTTTGTAGTTTTTTTTTGTTTTTGTTTTGTTTTGTTTTGTTTTTTTGAGTCAGGCTCTCACTCTGTTGCCCAGGTTAAAGTGCAGTGGTTTCATCACAGCTCACTGCAATACTCAACCTTCTGGGCTTAGGCAATTCTCCAGCCTCAGACTCCCAGGTAGCTGGACTACAGGCACACCTCTGGACCTGGTTAATTAATGTTTTTTATTTTTTCGTAGAGACAAGGTCTTGCTATGTTGCCTAGGCTGGTTTCAAACTCCTGTGCTCAAGCAATCCTCCCACCTCAGCCTCCCAAAGTGTTTGGATTGCAGGTATGAGCCACTGCACCCAGTCCCTTACTGAAGATATTAGAGTCCATTAAATAAAAAGTCATTACCTACAAATAGCCCATACATTATTATCAACTAATAGACATGCCAAAACTTATTATACTCAATTAATTAGATGAATTTAAAAAATAATATTGGAATTATTTTGCCCTCAAATGAGTCGTTCCTGCCTCTGGGTAGCCAGACGATTGGCTTCTGGCAAGAATAAACTAGAAATCTAGGCAGAGACTTCTCTGACAAAGCTGAACCTTCTGGAGTCTGAACCTTCAGTTTAAGCAGAAGGGGGCAGCCACTGTGCAGAGACGTATCCCTAGCCAGGGAGAGGAAAGGTACCCGAGCTGGAGCCCTGTGGCTAGACCACCTCCCTCTCTTGGGAGCACTGTTGGCTGAATACAGGTGGGTGAGCCACACTACCTGCCCCCTCCCCAATCCTCCCATCTACCCACACATGGACTCTAGGAAATGAGAGAGAGAGAGAGAGAGAGAGAGAGAGAGCGCGCGAGCACTAACATACACGTGCATGGCAAAGGAAGGGAACCAGACTCATCCCTTTTATCAGGAATCCAGTACTGTGATAATGGGTTAATTCATTCTTGAAGGTAGAGTCCTCATGATAATCATAATCACTTCTTAAAGATCCCACTTCTCAACACTGCTTCATTGGAGATTATGTTTCCAACATATGAAGTTTGAGGAACACATTCAAGCCAGAGCAGAAGACAGACACTGAAGAGCACCTCTGATATTCCAGAAACTTTCATATACATCATTAGCTCGTTTAAACTTCCTGGCAACTCTGAGCTAACTGAGGCACAGAGAATGGGAGGAACTTGCCCAAGGACACAGAGCAAATTTGTGGCCAGTCTGGGACTCAGATGAAGGTCTGTCTGCCCAAGCACATTTCACCAGCCGCCTCCCCAGATGCCCAGCACCTGTCCCTCACTGGAAAACTCATCACACCTGAGCCATGTGTTCCTCCCCCGCCCCCTAACCTCTGATTCTCAGCTCTCTGAGGCAGACTGCTTTTTGCTAACTCGCATCTGCCACAGAACCTCCCTCTTCAGAGATGCCCCAGGACGTTTTTTAGCTAAATGAATCTGGTACTAAGAGGCCAACACACAAAAATATATGGCAGTTGATCAAGCTGGGGACTTGGAACTTTCTGACCTTCTCAACCCCACTCCAGGGAGCATCTCGGTAAGAGAGGACACCTGGAACACCCACCTCTGGGGCTGGAAGGCAACACTGCAGTTAACTAATCCGCCTGCCTTGGTCCTGTCCCCAGAGGATCTAAAGCTGTGTACTCTTCAAAGCAATCATCTGGTGATGTCCCAGGAAATTTCAGTGTCTGAAGATAGTTCCAAATGATGTCACTCTCAAGTAGGTCGCTAGGCTGGAGAGACCAACTTAGAAGTATCCACACACAGAGGACTCTCCGGGTGAAGGCTCTGAGGGGACAGAGGGGACTATATCTGTCTTTTTTTTTTTTTTTAGTTGAAGTCTCATTCTTGTTGCCCAGACTGGAGTACAGTAGCACACTCATGGCCACCGCCGCCTTGACTTGCTGGGCTTAGGCGATTCTTCTGCCTCAGACTTCCAAGTAGCTGGAACTATAGACACATGCCACCATACCCAGCTAGCTTTTTTTGTGCATGATTTATTATAGAGAAAAGGTCTTACCAAGTTGCCCAGGCTAGTCTCGAACCCCTGGCCCAGGCAACCCTCTCAATTCAGCCTCCCAAAGTGCTGGGATTACAGACTGAGCCACCAAGCCCAGCCTGTCTTCTCTTTTTTTAAAGACTTGGTCTCACTATGTTGCCCAGGCTGGAGTGCAGTGGCTATTCTGCAGCCTCAAGCTGCAGAGCTCCAGCAATCCTTCTGCCTCAGTCTCTCAAGTTGGTAAGATGATAGGTGCCCACCAGCCACACCCAGTAGGAAGACATCTTTACAGTAAAACTACCTTCATTAATAAGAGATCAGGGAGCCTAACCTACTCAAGAAAAAGTCCTATGGAAAAAAGCAGTGTACACACACCACCTCATATCCATTACAAAAAAAAAACACCCAAAAAACCAGAAAATTACAAATGTTGGTGAGGATGTGGAGAAGTGGAAAACCCTGTGCACTGTTGGTGAGAATGTAAAATGATGCCACCATTATGGAAAACAGTATGGCAGTTTCACAAATAAGTTAAAAATAGAAATACCATATGATTCGGCAATTCCACTTCTGGGTACACAACCAAAGGAATTGGAAGCAGAGTCTTGAAGAAGTTTTTTTACTGTCACTCACCTGAGGGCCTGGAACCTAGGGAGCCCAAATGCAACCACCATTCACCTTAGGGCCTGGAACCTGGGAGCTAAGGATGGAACTGCCAGTCACCTGTGGGCCTGGAGCCTGGGGAGTCACTGGTGAACTACCACTCACCGGAGGGCCTGGAATCTGGTTTGTGGGGTGGGGGGTAAGAGTACGGGAGTCCCTGAGTTAGAACATCTGAGAACCAGGAGCTCCAGCATCCCAGGGCAGGAGAAGATGGAAATCCCAGTTCAAGAAGAGAAAGTACCCACCGTGCCTCCACCTTTTTATTTTATCCAGGCCCTCAGGAGACTGGATGATGCCTATCCACATTGGTGAGGGCAGATCTTCCTTACTCATTCCATGGATTCGAATAGTAATCTCTTCTGGAAACACCTTATCAGACAAGCCCAGAAATAATGTTTTCCAAGCTATCGGGGCATCCCTTAGCCCAGTCAAGTTGACACAAAAAATTAGTCATCACACATGCAGTGGATTATTTGGTTTAAAAAGAAAGGGAATTTTGACACATGCTACAACATAGATGAACCTTGGACATTATGCTAAGTGAGATATCCCAGTTACTAAGTGACAAAATACTATGATTCCACTTATATATGTAGAGAATAGCCAAATTAATAGAGACAGAAAGTAGGACAGTGGTTGTCAGGAGCTGTGGGGAAAGGACAATAGGGAATTGTCTAATGGGTACAAAGTTCCAGTTTTATAAGGTGAAAAGTGTCCCAAAGATTGGCTGTACAACCATCTGAGTGTTCACTACTGAGTTGTACACTTAAAAATGGTTAAGATGGTGAACTTTATGTTATGTTATTTTACTACAATTAAAATTTTGTTATTAAAAAGTGTCCATGTGTATTAAAATCCTCATCACCCCATTGTTGACATGATTCCACTTTTTGTTTTGCTGTGATGTGTCTCTTCCTCAGCTTCATAACCATCTGGTGCCAATTTTATTAATGGTAGAACGAGATTCAAATAAACTTTCCTCCAGGGAAAGGACAAACCCAAGAAGCAGGCAACTTGCCAGGGCAGAAGAATAAGAAAATAAGCAAACGTCAGTTAGTCCAGAAGGTGCCACCTCTGGGCGGCAGGCTGACCCTGTGACAAGGGTGGGTTGTGTGGTGGGCACGCTCGCTTTGTGCAAAGCGATGATGGTGTCTGTCCCTCGGAAACTTGGCATTTAGAGGAAGATAGAGGAGACAGGATGGACCTTGGACCAGGTTACAATCCACAAAACGTATTATCATTGTCCTTCCGGGTTCTAAATGTCTCTTTCAATGAGTCACAAAGGTTAACTGGCTCTCCAATTTAAAAACCCTCAGGGTTTTCCTTTTATAGACTGTCCTCAGGAGACCTCTCACTGAGTGTTTCCTCCGTCCTCATTTCCAACTGGCAGCTGCTTCTTAGCATGCGTGTTTACAGAAATACCAGTAGTTATTGCATGTTCCTTTCCATGTGATTAAGCACTGCCATAAAGCCCCGGTTGGATTAGAAATAGGTCTTTCCTTTCACAGAAACTGCAAATGGAACAAAGCTGGCAGCAGTGATAGGCAACGCGCGCCATCTACAGGCTACTGTTGGTATCACGTGCCCAATGCCAAAGGCGACAGGGCTTTGCCACCTGATGACCAACTAACTGGTCAAGGCCCCTGCCCCACCCACCTTGCACAGTAGGAGGTGACCGGCAATATGATCAATTGCTTCACACCAGAACTGATCTCCAGACTTGTGCTTCCCAGCCAAGGGCTCTAATCATACAGGCTATCATCTGAGGATGGGTCTTGCTCCAGAAGAGCCGGAAGGACACAGGGACCACATCTGTGGCATTTACTACGCATGTGTTCAGACTTGAGAACGGATGGAATACACCCCACTATGGTTTGCAACTTCTTATAGCATGTGCCTTGCAGCATCTGGCAAACGTCTCCTTGGAACCTCATTAACAGCGGTATGAGGTTCAGCTATTTCAGAGGTGGGGAAATGAGCAAAGAGGGGTGCAGTCATTGGGCTGGACACCTTTCTGACACACAGAGGGAAAAGAGTATTGTTGGTGTACTTGCTGGGAAATTGAACAATAAAATAATGCCTCTATTTTGTGTTTATTTTTGAAAGCAAACACACCATCATAAAAATATCAAAGTGTTCCCTTAACTGTTTGGTAGATCCTGTTGAAAAGTTTCACAAGAAAATGAGCTTCCTCAGCTTTATCACCACAGTCTTATTTCTTGGTTCATTTCAGAGAATACAGATTGACCATCTTCGCGGTTCCAGGTAGAAGAGCAGGTGGGACCAGTGCATCGCCTGCCTTACGGCACTATTTCTCAAAAAAGAAACGAACCTTAAATCATGAAAATGTGCCACCACTGAGGATATTCCTGTTCTGAAGCCAATTCACAGAACTTTGAGCAGTAATGGAAAAAGTGTGTAAAATCTCCAAATGTGACCACCTCAAACAGGATGATGCCCATGACAATGTGTGTCCTGATAATTTCCTTAAAAAAAAAAAAATCAAGCTGGGTGCAGTGGCTCAAGCCCAGCATTTTGGTAGGCTGAGGCGAGAGGATTGCCCGAGTCCAGGGGTTCGAGACCAGCCTGTGCAACTTGGTGAGACCTCATCACAACAATAAATCAAAAAGTTAGTCAGGCATGGTGACACGCACTAGTAGTTCCAGCTACTTGGAAGGTCGAGGTGGAAGGACCACCTAAGCATAGCGGATCGAGGTTATGGTGGCCATGAGTGTGCCACGACACTCCAGCCTGGGCGACAGAGACTCCAACTTAGGGGGAAAAAAAAAAATCAGTGGTGTCCTGTTTAGAACTACATCTGAAATTTAGGAAAAGAACTCGTTGGCATGACAACTTTCCCAGACACAGACCCACTTCCTAACTTCACAGAAGAAAGGCAGACTCAGTTAGTACGAAGTTGAGTGGCACTGACTTGTCTTCACATAACCAACTTGACTGAGACAGAGAGCCTTTCAAGGACAGCACAGAAGACACCAGAGTAGACCCCAGGGCTTTTAAAAATTATTATTCTAAATTTTATTTATTTATTTATTTATTTAGAGTTGGAGTTTCACTCTGTCGCCCAGGCTGGAGTGCAGTGGCATGCTCATGGCCACCACAGCCTTGACCTGCTGCGCTCAGGTGATCCTTCTGCCTCAGGCTTCCAAATAGCTGGAACTACAGGCGCGTGTACCACCCATGGCTAATTTTTATTTATTGTGGAGATGAGGTCTCACCAAGTTGCCCAGGCTAGTCTCAAACCCGTGGGCTCAGGCAATCCTCTTGCCTCGGCCTCCAAATTGCTGGGATTACAAGCTTGAGCCACTGTGCTTGGCCCTAAATTTTATTTTTATTTAATAATTTAAAAATGCTTAAGGTTTCCAAATGTTTCAAATTTTAGCATTTTGTTTTTTAATTTTACCAGCAGAATAATTGAAAAATATAAAAAATGAGAATAAATTAAAATAGATTACTACAACTGTTCATTAAATGAAGTCATTTTTTTAAAAACTACTCAAATAATGTTCATCTCAAACTTTGTTTCCAAACAACAACAGCAACAAAAGATCTGAGCAGATACACAGTGTCCTACACTTCCCAAAACATTAAAAGCGCCTTTCACCTGAACAAGATGATGGAGTACATTTTAGGCCTGTGTTTTTTATCTATGAGATTAAAATATAGGATAAAAGAAACTTACATTTAGTTTTTTAACATTTGAAGAAAAATCAAGAATGATGAAATAGACTGAATTGTTAAAATCTGTTTACAAACTCCTTTAGACCCTTTTAGCAAACAGCAAAGATTTGGTAGCTTTTTAAATGGACTTAGAAGGAACATTTCCAATGATTGCCAGCAACGCACCATGAGTTAAGTTTGGCTTTCAACTCTTCTATAGACTGATGTCCAGTGTACATGGAGGAAAGCGTGAATTGGACAACATGTAACCATGTACATAGTTCAAAAATAAACTTGGAAACAGTCGGTGAGTGCTTAATCTATGGGAAGAGTTTTGCATGCATTATTGAAACTAGAAAGTAGTGAGGCCTAGGATTCCATTGTCTGTGGGCCTATAGTTTGTGTGTCAAAATGCTACTAGTATTCTTTGAGGTGGTGTGGGTGCTTTGGATGCCCTTAATTGCTAATTATACAAGAGGGACCAAAGTAAAATCTGAAATTTCTTTTGGAGGGTAGGCCCTTTGTACTACAGGCCTCCCCCCCAGGCAAGTGTTCGAGAAACCCATCAACATCAGTGTACTACCTAGCATAGAACCCAGGTTTTAAGAAAGAGCCAAATTGCTTGTCCATGGGCTGGCTCCTTATACTCAGATGTTGCCTGGGGGGGGTCACACTCTGCTGATAATAGAGCCGAAGAAATAATACTTGCACATATTTATTTAGCACTTTATATCCACCAGAGATCTCTGGTGGTTATTTTTAAATTAGGTGTCTGCTGCTCACCCCTGAAAGCTGTGGGGGTGGGTACTGTTACTCCCAGGAGGAGAAGAGGGCAGAGGGTTTGGACTGCCTGTCCCAGGTTCCAGGTAGAATTAGGATGAAAATTCCACTTCCTGGTGTCATTCTCAAACATACCCTGAGGTCTTAAGCCCTGCATGAAAGAAAGAAAAAACTTGAACCCACAAGAAATTGAAAGAGGGGATCAATAAAAAGTTCTTATACATGATCTCCCCTTGACAACTTCCTTTCCCTTTGGCTTTTAAAGAAATCTGGATGTTAGGGTGAGAAGCTAGGAGTGGGATGAAGGGGATACATTCAGAGGGATATTTTGGGGGGGTCAAGAGGAGGAAGAGGCAGGGATGTCTGGAGAGAAGAAGGAGAGCTGTGACCAGAAGCGAGATCCATCTCACCAACACGATGACTTTTTTTTTTAAACTTGCAAGGGTGAAAATGGACTCCCAGAACAAGATTCACTTCTATAATTCTGGGACAAACTCTAGAAATGCAAAAGTTGGAAGTGGCTGATGACGAACTCTAATCCAATCCACCTAGCATTCCTCATGAGGAAGCAGTGTTCAGGGAGGTAAAGTCAATCTCCAAAGTCATTTCCAACCACTAAAGCGTATTACAGACCTTGACCCCAAGAACAACAGGACAGCATGAGGGCATTTCACAACAGAGACAAATTTGGAGTTCAGTCTCCTCGTTCACATTCTACTCCACTGTGCTTCTGCCAAAATTAAGGAATGGCTTCTTCCTGAAGGTCGGGTGAAATGGACGATTTATTGATGTCGCAGAGAGGAAGGCAAGGAAATGCGAAGAATAGTTGACCAATTCCTGTGAGAGAGAAAGAACAGGGAGCAGGCGAGTGCACGAGCAAAGTGGCAGGTATTTCTAGTCACTGTGGTCGAGCGGCCTGCCAATGAGAGGGAGGACTAGGTATTTGGAAAGGCGGCACGGCTGAGATGGTGGCATGAAAGGAGCCAGATAAACCATCAGAGGGAAGCTGCAGAGCCTCTAGTCGAGTGTCAGAGAGGGCATGTGGGAGGCTTTCAGGGGAAGCAACACCTGCCAGCAGGAGCACTTGGGGTCTAAACCTGGACCAAAACTTCCGACCCCCTTTCCAGTTCTACCCTTAGTGAAGTGGTGATTCATTCATTAACTATTTGTTGAGCATGTACTGCGTGCCAGACCTGTAGATTTAGCAGCATAATATCCAAGTCAGCCAAGATCTTACCCTTGTAGAGCTGACGGTCAAGTGGAGGATGCATTCATTAATCATATAGCTATGGCTGGGTGCAGTGGCTCAGCCTATAATCCCAGCACTTTGGGAGACCGAAGTTTGAGGACTGCCCTCACCTCAGGTGTTCGAGACCAGCCTGAGCAATTTGGTTAGACCTCATCTTGACAGTAAATCAAAAAATAAGCGAGGTGTGGTGGTGCACACCTGTAGTTCCAGCAACTTGGAAGGCTGAGGTGGAAGGATCGCCTAAGCCCAGCAGGTGGAGGCTGTGGTGGCCATTAGGGTGCCACTGCTCTTCAGCCTGGACAACGGAGGAAGATTCCAACTAAACTGAAAACAATATCTATCTATCTATCTATCTATCTATCTATCTATCTATCTATCTATCTATCTATCTATCTATCTATCTATCTAGTGACAAGAGTAGAAAGCACCAAAAAGGAAACATGAAACAAAGTGGTCTGACTGAGCCAGGGCACATGGGTGAGGGGAGTCAGGGAGGCTTCCCTGGCTAGGTAGCAATGAGGAGGGACTTAATGAACATGGGATCTTAGCCAGTGACATGAGCCACAGTATCCTGGCAAAGGGAAAAGCCCTGGGTATGAGCAACTCTGCTCACTGACCACTGGACAGTGGGTCAGGGTGGCTGGAACACAGGAAAAGAAGGGAAAGGGGGCTGGCAAAGGCCTTCTGCATTAGAGGTATCACACTGTCTTCAGAGGAATGGAAACCCATCAAAGACATGGTTGGATTTGAACTTTTCAAAAACCACTCCAACTTCAGGGCAAAGAATGCTTTGGAGTGTGCCTGAGGGAATAAGGGGAGACCAGTGTAGTTTATACTTGGATCACCACAGTGAAAGGTGGCGAGGGGGCTGGGTCTGGTGGGCACATGTGAGGCAGAAGTGAGCAGGTGCAGGGAAACCTCATGAATTAGCATCAAGAGAAGGTGCTGAGAGATGAGACAGGAAGGGGAGTGGTGGGGGTGTCAGGACAACCCCCAGGAGGATGGTGATGGCACGTCTGAGACAGGCCACACCAGAAGAGGGCAGGTTTGAGCTGGAAGGTGTGAGCAACACATTGGATCACCAAGTTGAGATGTGTGAGGCCACTTACAGAGGCAGCTACCAGAGGTAAGCAGTAGGGTGGCCTCAGCTTGTGAATGATCAGAGGTCAACAGAGACGTGGGAAGGAACAAAACTGAACAGATGGGAGACACAGCATGCAATCAAGTAGACCAGTCCCAAGGGTGTTCAGTGTCCAGTCAGAAGAGGGGGAGTGACTAGAAAGGGACAGCCTCAGGTGGGGGAACCAGCAGAGCCTGGGGTCACCAAGGTCAAGGACTCTGGTACCAGGGGGTCAGGAATGACAGACTTCTTTAAGAAGTGTCCAGGGGACTTCACAGGATGGCCTTCACAGGCTTTTCCCTGACACTCAGGCCAGGTCGACAACGGCTGAACACATCTGAAATAAACAAGCCAGCAAAGGTCTGGATAAATGTGCTCTGTACACTTGTGACTTGTGCACTTCCCAGCGTTTATGTTTTATTTCAATAAAAATGCAAAATTAGCAAGATACACCTGTAGTCTCAGCTAAGTGGGTTCAAGGATGCAATGATCCGTGATCACACCACTGTACTCCAGCCTGAGTGACAGAGCAAACTCTGTCTCTGAAACACACACACACACAAGCCCTCATCTATGCTTCTCTCAGGCTTCATAATAAATTATTCCTTCCCAAGACTTACACGTTCTGAACAAATTAAAAAGGTTTTTTTTTTTTCTGGTGTCTTATTACTATTACTATTACTCATCCCGAGTATTTCCGGGGCATCTACTATGTGCCAGATACTCTTGCAAGCAATTAGGATACCTCAGTGAACAGAAGAGACACCTGCCACTGAGGAATTTATGTTCTTAAAGTGAAGGCAGATCTTAAGCAATAAAAACATCATCACCATATGGATGAACAGTTTAGGAGTAAAGTCTGGACACCATGAGAAGCTGGACCTCTTCTCCTACGTGCCCACCAGGCAGTGGACCAGGAGACAGGAACCCAGGGCAGAATGGGCTTCATGGGATGAGGGAGGGTAAGAGGATTTGAGCCCAAGTCCTGAGATGGGACTGTGACTGGCACCATCTTTCTGTTGGACTTGTGGACTACAAATAAAATTCTAAGCCCCTTAACCAATTGAATGGATGTCCTCTTGACATCCTTAAAAACTGAGTTTCCAGCCATGATAGAACAGGAGGTCAGACACACCTCCTCATACTCTGTCTCTTTTATGACTTATACACAATTGACTAGCATTAATGTTAAGATAAGGATCATAAGACTGTTGGAATGGACTCTTTGTAGCAATAAGATACCATATTATTAATAAGAGGTAGGGCCATGCCGGGCAAGAGTTAAGTCATGCACCCCTACACTTAAAGAATAAACTATGTACTAACACCCACAAGCCTTTTCTTTTTCTCTAGAAGCTAAAAAGCCTTGCCTCCGGAGAAGCAATGTTAAAATGACTAAGACTAATCGACCTTACAAACACTGACTAACTGACCCCCTGTTCCATAAACCAAAACTACAGCTGTGATTGAACAAGAGAGTGATTTCAGCAACTTTCTCCTGACCAGGGTACCACTACTCATGGATTGGTTCTTGCAGGTTTACAGAGGCAGGGCACTGACTAACGTGGTGCCCCTGCTTCACTTTTTGGGCATAAAGGGCCTAATTACAATACATTTAATGTTAAGTCTCCACCCCAAGGTGAGCATGAGTCGGATGTAACATGCGACTCAGTGAATATTCATAGCTCCGCCTATAGCCTGTTAAACATGTACTTAGCTAACCTGGTCAGCACCAATTCCTGTCTCTCACCTCCCCCCGCCAAGTGCCCACTATCGGGGTTTTGGCTGGAGGCTGTGCTTCCTGCCTGCAGGTTGCGATCCCCTTCTGAAAAAATAAAAGCCCTGCTTTCTAAATTTATAAAATATGTGATTTTCAGGTCACCAGGCTGATATCCTGAAATCCAGCAGACTCCCTGGGACCGCTCACCTCCAAAAAGATGCATGGTAGGATCCCAGTGCAGTCACCAGCTTCCACCTGCCCAGACACGTGGGTCCAGGGAGGCTGCACAGACCCTGCCTGGAAAGAGGCAGCCCCAGGTCTCATATTTGGAAGAGGGAGTCTCTGGGAGAAGACGGAGAGACAGAAGGCTGGATAGGGGTTGCTGTGGTTTCCTCTTCCCCACTCTGAACCCACAAAAGACCACATTCTTGCCTTCTCAAGAGTGACATATGAAGTCGCATGTTGTTGAGTGGCAGGTACCACGGCCAGGTCAGGGAGGATGAGGACCCTGGAGCCTCTCATGATCTGCTCCTGGTTCCTCCCAGGGAGAGGCTTCCCCTGCTCTGGCCCCTCGCAGACCCCACCGCACTCCGGGCCACCTCATCTCCCACAACCCCCACTCACCTCCCGCCCTCCCTTCTGTTCCCTTCATCCGCCCCCAAGGAGTCGTGGTCCCCTTGCGGCTGACGCCAGAGATCTGCCCCAGTCTGCTCCACCTGCCAGTCCACGCTCCTCTCCATCCACCACTGTCCCTTCCACGGGAACTCACCATACATGCCACGTTCAGAACGGCAGTTGGTTCATGTGGGGGCCCTTTATATGTGTCTGACCCATTTGGATGTGTTTCTCTTTTCTAAGAAGCTGAATGCATTGCTTGCAGGTAAACTCAGGCACTTCATTAAACTATTAGCATGAATACCGAACAGAAAAGAATTAAAAAGTGGAAACTGAGCCGGGCTTGGTGGCTCAGCCTGTAATCCCGCGCCTTTGGGAGGCTGAGGTGAGTGGATTGCCTGAGCCCGCGGGTTTGAGACCTGCCTGGGCAGCGAGACTTCATCTCTACAATAAAATCAAAAAATCAGCCGGGCGTGGTAGTGCATGCCTGTAATTCCAGCTACTTGGAAAGCTGAGGCGGAAGGATCGCAGGAGCCCAGCAGGTCGAGGTTGTGGTGGCCGGCAGTGGCCACTGCACTCCAGTCTGGGTGACAGAGTGAGACTCCAACTCAAAAAAAAAAAGTGGAAATTGGTATCAACTCCTGGAACAAGCATTTTACCTTAAGAGGACTGAGTCAATATAACTCCCATCTTGTGGTCAGGTTACCGCTCAGCAGTAGCCAAAGGGAAAACAACTTCCTATTTCAGGGAGGGAGGCCCTAATCTTCAGCCACAGCCAGAACTGTTGATGGCCCTTTCTTTGGCTCTCCTCATAGGACCTGAAATATGCAGACCCCCACCCTTATCACACACCATATCCACCATACAGGAAGGCCTGACTGCAGGGCCCCATAAATGTCATTCAGGCCTGGGAGCTCCATGAGCATGGCCCTGCCTCACCTTGATTGTCATAAAGTCCACTGAGTAGGGAGGGTTACCATGAACCAATCTCTAGTCATGGAATACAAGATGCTCACCAACTCCCCCAAAAGAGAACCCCCCATTAAGCAACATCCATAAATACATCTGAGCATCCTAAAAAATTGTCCTATAAATGTTGCACATTTTTCCAATGAGGATGTTAAATTTGTCACACCTATGTAACCGCTTACCCTTTCAAAACGCTTTCCCATAAGTGGTGGTGGTGGTGGTCACTCTAAAACCACATATAATACCCAAGTAACTGGTTTATTTTACAACAGACATAAAATTCCAGAATATTGACAACTTAAGACGGTGACATCTTCACGATAAGTGAACTTATCAAACGATAAGTTTGAAGTACAAGTCCCCTAAGCATCTGTGTCCTCTGACATGATATACACTGTCCCAGGTACTTTATGCACAGTAACAGAGACGCTCTCATGCTGCTCTTCAGGCCATCGCCCACTAGGGAGCACTCTAAGCCAATCTAACCATGTCCAATGGTCACCACTCTGGCTTCTGGACCTCACCTAGCAAAGCCTAAGCAGTTTACAAGCCCATCTTGCATCAGTCGGCCCTCCCCTCACCCCCAAAAGGAAGGGATCACCATCCCAGATTATGCATAAGGAAACGGGGTTTGGCTGCTTTAGCACAGGGACCAAGGAATTACGAATTCATATCCAGTGCCAAAGGGTTGTTATAATTACATCCCAAAACAATGGTACATTTCTCCCTAGCCATTCTCCAATCCACAAAGCCTTTCTACCTAAAATGAAGGGACATATCAGTACCCTAATGGGAAAAGGAAAGGAGGCCTGGTCGAGATCACAGGCACGTTCCCTCCATTGAGTACAACATCCAGCCTGGCCTAAGTGGGCACAGAAAGAGAAAGGCCTTTGTGTCTCATGAGGTCCTTAGGCACCCTGCCTGCTATGGGCATTCCTAGGCCTCCTTTTTGAAGGACAGGCAGCCATTTCCAGAGAAGGAAGCAAGCAACAAGAGCCTCCCTAAGCCCAGAATGCTCTCTCTCCAGCCCCAGCCTGCCACGATTCCTCAAATACCGCACGGCCCCCAGTGAACCACCCCTTGTGGTGCAATGAGCCACGCTTCCCAGGGCTACTGAGCTATGCTTCCCAGTACCACAATGAGCCACACCTTGACTCTGGACGTGGCCATGTTTTTTCCCTTTTACATCTATTTACTTTCAACATATCTGCCATTATATATACAATTTTATTTTTTATGTTGGAGTCTCACTCTGTTGCCCAGACTGGAGTGCAGTGGCACGCTCCCTGCCTCTGCAGCCTCGACCTGCTGGGCTCTGGCGATCCTTCCGCTTCAACCGTCCAAGATGCTGGAACCACAGGCGTGTGCTACTATGCCCGGGGTAATTTTTGATTTATTGTAGAGACGATGTCTCGCCAAGTTGCCCAGGCTGTACTCAAACACGTGGGCTCAGGCAGTCCACTCACTTTCGCCTCCCAAAGTGCCGGGATTACAGACTTGAGCCTTGTGCCCAGGCAAAGATGTTCATTTTTAATGCCCTTACTAAACATAGCACTGGAACTTCTAGCCTGCACAAGAAAATAAGTAAAAGGTATATAAACTGAAAAGGAAGAAATAAAATTTTCTTTGTATGCAGATGACATGACTGTTTATGTAGAAAAATCTCAAATAATCTGCACAAAAATTTCTAGAACTAATAAGCAAATTCAGCAAGTGTGTAGTACACAAATTAATAACATTTCTGTATTCTAACAAAGAGCATATGGAGGCAAAATTTAAAATAATAATACAACTTATAATCACTCCAAAGTAAATGAAACACCTAGATATAAATCAAAATATGGACAGGACTTTGGTGCTGAAAACCACAGAATGCTGATGAAGAAAATCAAGGGCCTAAGTAGACGGAGAGACATACCATATTCATAGATGGGAACATCTCCATAGAGCAACATAATGAATAAGTCAATTTCCCCCAAATTGATCTAAAGGCTTAATACAATTCCTATCAAAATTCCGGCAAAGATTTTTATATGTATATATGAGTTCATACGGAAAGGCACAGGACCTAGAATAATGCCAACAATTTGGAAAAGAAGAAGAAAGTGAGAGAAATCTCTCTACCCAGTCCTCAGGTTTATTATACAAAGACAGTGCGGTATTGGCCGAGGGATGGGCACACAAGTCAAGACATCTGACTTTTGACAAAGGTGCAAAAACAACTAAATGGAGCAACCATAGCCTTTTCAACAAATGAGGTGCAGCAGTAGGGCATCCACTGTCCAAAAAATGAGCTACAACCTAAAACTCACACCTTAACACCTCACACAAACCTCACACAATTAACTCAAAGTGGATCATGGACTTAACTGTAAAATGTGAATGTAAAGCTATAAAACTTTTGGAATACAAACATAGAAGAAATCTTTGGAACCTAGGACTAGGTGAGGAGTTCTTAACCTTGGCACCAAGAAGCACGTTCCAGAAAAGGAAATTGATAAAATGCACCTCAAGAAATGCAGAACTTTGGCTTTGCAAAGGTCTTACTAGGAGTATGGAAAGACGAGCTAAGGGTAAGAAAAAATACTTGCGAATCATGTGTCTGACAAATGACTTGCATCTAGAAGGTAAAAAGAGCCCTCAGACCTCAATAGTAAAGAAGGAAACAATTCAATTAGTAAAGATATGAACAGGCTGGGCATAGTAGCTTGTGCCTGAAATCCCAGTGCTCTGGAAGGCCAAGGTGGGAGGATCACTTGAGGCCAGGATTTCAAAACCAACCTGGGCAACACAGTGAGACCCTGTCTGTCTCTCTCTCTCTCTGTCTCTCTCTCTCTCTCTCTCTGTCTTTACACACACACACACACACACACATAACATGAAATGACGAGATGATAAGCCCATTACTTGTCATCTATACGACGCTGTGAAACGATATTCAACAACATTAGCTATCAGGGAAAAGACCAGCTACAACCAAAATGTGATATGGGTAGAGCAGAAAACAATGCTAAGCACCAAACGCTGGCAGTGCAGAGAAACTGACTCACACAGACACTGCTGGCAGACATGTGCAATTGCAGAGCCACTCCAGAAGAGGGTGTGGCAGATTCTTACAAAACTAAATATGCACTTACCATATGACCTTGGAGCACTACTAAGCAATAAAAATGAAATAGCTATCACTTCATGCAACAATTTGGACAGATATCAGGAAAATATGCTGAGTGGAAAACATCAATCTCATTTTATGTTTTTGTTGCATTTATATGACATTATTGAAATAATCAAATGGTAGGGTTCAAGGGATTAGTGGTTGCCTGGGATTAAAAGGAAAGAATACTATGAAAGGATAGCACGTGAAAAGAAAAAAACCAACAGTCCCATTACAAAGTATGCAAAAGATACGAACAGACAGATCTCAAAAGAAGACATATGAGCAGCCAACAGATACATGAAAAAATGTTCAGCTTCACTAGTCATCAAAGAAATGCAAATTAAAACCACACCAAGATACCACCTAACTCCAGTCAGAAAGGCCATTCATCATCAATAACTCAAAAAATAACAGACGCTGGAGAGGATGTGGCAAAAAGGGAATAGTTCTACACTGTTGGTGGGAGTGCAAACTTGTTACAGTCTCTATGGAAAACATTGTGGCGTTTCCTACAAGTTCTACAAATCGACCTTCCATATGACCCCGCAATCCCCCTAGTGGGAATATACCTGGAAGAAATCAAATACCCTATAAAAAAGATACCTGAACACGTATGTTATCACAGCATTGTTCACGATAGCAAGAACATGGAACCAACCGTGCTGCCCATCCACAGAGGACTGGATTTTTAAAATGTGGTACATATACACGATGGAATATAACACAGCCATAAAGAAGAACAAAATCATGAACTTCACAGCAACTTGAATGGACTTAAAGTCTATACTACTGAGTGATCTTTCACAGAAACAAAGAATTGAGTTATCACATGTTCTCACTCATTATGATGGTGGACCTTGAACCACCATCATAATACTATAAGAAAAGGACTGACAGTAGCAGGAAACTGCGGGGGCATGGTGGGGATAGGTAGGTGGTATTGGCAGTAATGGGAAACTGCCTAGGGAAAGGGGGGCACACCCCATCAACAAGGGTATCTACACAATGCATATCTGTACACCTATCCCTGAAGGGTACACCACAATTTTAAAATAAAAAAATTTGAAGGTGAAAAAATAAAAATAAATAAAAAACAAAAACAAAAACAAAAAGCAGCATAAGGGATCCTTGCAGTGGAACTGCTCTGTACCTTGATGGTGGTCCATGGGTATACACACGAGATAAACTAGCACAGAACTAAACACACAAACATTAGCAAGTGTAACTAAAACTGATGAAATCTAAACAAGATCAATGGTTGTACCAATCTCCATTTCCTATTGTGAGATGGTATTATAATTATGAAAGTTGTTAGCACTGGGAAAAATTTGTTGAGGGAAACATAGGACCTCTCTGTATTACTTCTTACAACTGCAAGTGAATTTACAATTATCTCAAAACATAAAAGTTTAAAATTTTAAATTGTAATAGGATAGCTAAACACAAAGAAGAAGGCAGTAAAAATAAAATATATTAGTAACTTTCAGTATGAATGAGGAATTCATCAGAAGCTGAAAGCATTCCCCCTAAGAAGTGAATAATACAAGGATGCCCACTCTCACCCCTTCTACTCAACACAGTCCGGGGAGTCCTATCCAAAGCAATCAGGCAGGAGAAAGAAATCAGGGGTACCCAAATAGGAAAAGAGGAAGTTAAGCGATTCCTCTTTGGAGACAATACGATTCTATTCCTAGAAAACTCTAGGGAGTCTGTCAAAAGCCTCCTCACACTGATAAACCACTATAGTAAAGTCTTGGGTTACAAAATCAACTTTTTATATTTTTTAAATCTTCTGATATTTGGATGTACCATTTTCATTTAAAATCATTAATGGGGTTAACACAAGATGAGATTCAGAGTAAAGGAAAGGTTGGCCTAAGAAGAGGGTGACTCCAATGTTCAGGCTTAACCATCTTTCTTCCCCCTAAGGCCAGTGGCCTTTTCAAATGAGTGCCATTTGAAAACTGAAGAGCCGTTGCGCTGGTGGAATGGTGTGATGTCATCAGCAAATTCCCACAACTGCCTCGGAACGTCAGAGGCCATTTAAATTCAAACACGTGACTGTGGTCAGCACTCTCTTGGCAGTGTCATGAGACTGTGCTCCAGGTAGGTGTGAGCCCTTCATGGCCTGGATCTCAAGAGCCATGAAGGTGCTCACTCGAGTGGGCCTCACTCATTCCTGTACTAGACTTGAGTCTTAAATCCTGAACCAAGCCTTCTAGGCAGTCTCAGGGGAGTGGAAGAGACGGCCTGTGAGTTTCCAGATTAATGACATGGGGGGCAGCAGGAGTAACAATATGGCTTGAATTTGAGGGGTGGAAGTCAAGAGAGAATGTGGGCAAAGGAGAGAATGACGTAAGAATAGAGAAAGGAGTGCTGAGAGAAAAGCTGACTCCCACGGAGAACTGGACCATCCGTGCTGCCTGAGAGCCTCAGAGAACCACAGGGATAGTAGGAGGAGCAACAAGGGAGCCTGCTACCAGTCAGGATGAAGGCTCCTCAGATGGGGACAAAGAGGATCAGTCTTCTTGGGTGTTGGTTGGGGAAAATGAAGTACGACCCCAGTGAGCTTCAAGGGCCGCTTCTGGCAGGCCTGGACTACACTGATCATATTTTTGTGCCAGACTTGATTGCCCATGAACCTACAGAGATTCATAGGGACATTTAGGTAGAGCTGATGACCTGGAACGTAAGTACGTCAGGTCATTCAGCTTGACTCTACTGGAAATGTGACTGAGGCTCAACTGTCACTGCCATGAGCCATTTTTCCTGGGACCATTCATCACATATGAATCCTAATACCAAATCCAAAGTGGTCTAGCCACAGTCAAGGACAAGCCCTTTTCTTGGGCAAAACCGTTTTCAAGGGAAAAACCATTTTCTCATCTGTAAATCAGGGAAGTTATAAACCTTCCTTCACAGATTACAAGGACAAAATGAGGTTATTCTTAGTGTTCAGATCAACACCTAAAACTTACTCCTGGCCACCACAGCCTCGGCTCTAGCGAACCTTCCACCGCAGCCTTCCAAGTAACTGGAACTACAGGCACACGCTACCACAACCGACTAATGTTTAATTTATTGTAGAGTTGAGGTCTCGCCAAGTTTCCCGGGAGGGTCTTGAATCCGCAGTCTCAGGCAATCCACTCACCTCGGCCTCCAAAAGTACAGGATTACAGGCTGAGTCTGGCCATTTATTGCAATTTTAATTATTTTAATTATTATTATATTTCACAAGAAGCAAGCTAAGCAGAAAGAAATGGTCTGACTGGAATCGGGTTTGGTCCCTATATTTTATGTACCCAGAGAAGACAGGACTTCTCTGAGGTTCACATCATCTGCCTCAGAGACTGCAGAGAACCTAGCAAAGAAGAGTTAGGAAGCAAGGGCGTGCATGGAAGGGGGCCAATGTATGTGGCCATCTGCCCTTTGCCCAGGCCAGGGGGCAGGACCACCATGGCCGAGCACCATCTCTCCCTTCCCTCACGACTCTCAAGTCAGGTTCTACAAGGAAAAGGGCATCAGGGCAAGCCAGGAGGTCACTTCCTTGTTCACTTTTTAGCCATGGAAGATGAAAAACGAGAGAATTCCCCATGTGTCGCCAGAACAGTGTCCTCTTGGCAGAAAGAGACACAGGAGAGCAGTCCTTGCCTAGCAAAGGAAGGTAAATACGCAACTCGATTCCTACCCTCCCCTGTAGATAAATACAAAGGGGACCATGGCCACTCTCCTCTTGTCCCCTCAGATGTCACATGCAAAGTCCTCAAGGTGAGTGAGAAGGTGGAGCCCCGCATTTCCCCGATGGGTCCCTCCCATGACCAGGCGGGCTCCTCTCTCCCTGCGGCTATACAGAACAGGAGCCCTCTGGTCCCAAGTTCTGCCTCTTTAGCAGCTGTCCCCAGGCAGAGAACCGGGAGGAAGAGGAGCCGGAAGTCCGAGCACTTGGTGGATGTCAAGGCAGGTATGTGTCCTCATTCAGCCCTTCACTTGCTTGACCCTGCACGAAAGGTCCGTCACCACTCAGTAACTACTTGTCACCTTGTCTTCACGAGGCAAAGTCCTTCATGATCCTTCAGGGTGTGCTCTAAGGAGAGGGCCTAGGATTGCCCAGGGGGGTCACGTCCATGCTTACCTGGGTCTGTTGCTCCCGCAGCCACCTGGGAGAGCAGCCCTCCGGCCTCCAATACAGCTTCCTCAGGAGGTGTCTCCAAACTGAGGACCGGCAGGAAGAGGAAGCAGAACATACAGACTGTCGATTATACAGAAGGAACAGACCTCACAATGAACAAGAAGAGAAGACCCAGTTACCGCCCTGAAGACCTGGAAGCTTTCTACCGACTTCTGGGTGTGTTCTCAGAGCTGGTAGAGGCTCAGGACCCTGGGGTCTTGTGCAAACCTCAGAAAGTCCCAGTGGCATGGATGTGGGGTGACCCTGGTTCACTTGTGGGGTGATGGGTGCTTCCTTTCTCAACCACGTTCCTGGAGGAAAGGAAAAGAGGTCCACAGTGAAAACACCGAGGGCCACATCCACGTCCACAGACACCCAGTTGGCAGTTCCCATCAATCGGGACTTTAGATAATAGAGATGAGAGGATGGACAAGACAAGACCTTGCTCCCTTTACAAAAAGCACACACAGAAAGAAATAAGGTGACCTCAGCCAGGAAAAAATGCAGAGAAGGAAATGTCTTAAAGGGCCATGATGCCTAGAGAGGGGATGTGAGCAAGGGCTGGAGAGCTTTAGGAAATGGGATTCTTGGAGAAGCTCAGTCTTTGAAGGTGGCATCAGGCCCAGAGAGGTGGGACTGAGTGTGGCAGGTCTGTGGACAACAAAGAGGTCACACTGTCCAACTCAGCAACCAGCAGTCACATATTGCTACTTACATTAAATTTTTTGTTTGTTTCTTTTTATTCTAATGTGGGGTACAATTCAGGGTTAGGTATACAAATGTTCATTATGTAGGTACCCATGTTGATAGATTTTTTTGATGAATTAAATATACTTTTAAAATTCCATTCCTCAGCCAAGTGTGAGGACTCATGCCTCTAATCCCAGCACTTTGGAAGGCTGAGGAAAGAGGATCACTTGAGCCCCAGAGTTTGAGACCAGCCTGGGCAACGTAGCAAGACTCTGTCTCTATGAAAAAAAGTCAAAACATTAGCCAGGCATGGTGGCACGCATCTATAGTCCCAGTTATTCAGGAGCCTGAGGTGGAAGATTTTCCTGAGCCTAGGAGGTCAAGGATGCAGGGCGCCATGATTGTGCCACTAAACTCCAGCCTGGGCAGTAGAGTGAGACCCCGACTCAAGAAAATAAAATAAAATTCCATTCCTCGGTTTCCCTTGCCACGTTTCAAGTGTTTGATGGCCACACAGGGCTGGGGGCTGCCACGAAGGACAGTGCAGGTAGAGAGACTTTCCATCATCACAGAGGGCACTGGGAGAACAGTTCCCTTCTGAGGGCCAGTCTGACAGGACAAGAGGCAGGAAGGGAGGACCACGACCATGCCCCCTTCATCCTCCCGGCCATGCAAGGATCATCATCCCGCGTGAAGGACAGATGGGACCTCGCATTCTCAGGTCTTCACTGGATGGGGTGCTCAGTGAAGGTGTCCAGGGAACACCTCTCTTCACAGAGGAGCCTCCTGGACAGGAGGGAAGGCCAGGTCACATCTTCAGGGAGGCAGAGTGCCCATGGAACCCTGGGGACCATGAACTCTCCACCACAACCCCGGTGCTCAGTCATCACTGCTACAGGGAAGCTGGGCACAGTCACAGCATGACGAAGTGACAGGCTGAGGTGTCGCAGAGACCCGAGGCCACATCCAAGCTTTTGGTCTCTGCAGCAACAAAATTACCACATCCTATTGTGGCCATGCTGAGGATTAAATAACAGGAGCAAAATTTCTGTCCCTCAGAGAACACTCAATATGTGTGTCAGAGGAAGGAATGGAAGCTGTTATGATATGAGAGCTCATAACTTCTTGGAGGAAAGGCAGCTGGGTTCCCTGCCAGGAGACAGAGGAACTCAGGGAAGACTCAGGCTTTCCACCTCCCCTCCGAAATACCCACAGCTACGTACGTACTCAGGCCTCCCAGAAGGGCGGCTCCAAGGCCTCAACACTGCTTCTTTCCTTTGCAGTGGATCCGGTTATCAAGAACTTCTTAGAAACCGACACTTTCCTCATGGTCTCTGACAAGGTACCTGTAGCGCCAGAGTAATAAGGGACCAAGGGGTCTGCAGAGAGAATAAGGCTTCCCTCTGGGTGGGGGGAGCCCAGGTTCGTGCCCCCAGGAAGCGCTGCCCATCCTGGCCCTGCCCCCTGGGGAACTCCCTGCCTTCCCATAGCTCATCTCCGCCTGGGAAAAAGGGCTGGCCCGCAGCAAGTTCCCCCTAGCCCCTGCGGCCTGTGGATGGGGAGGGTCCTGTGGCCCATCTAGAACATCTCCCTCATGGGCCTCTGTCTGGCACAGTACCTGCTCTCCACGGTGGTGGAGTACTTCGGCCGCGTGGGGCTGCCTGGACGCGCCTACGACAGGACCCACTTCTTCCTGGCCCTGTGAGCACCTCTTCGGGGACCGACTCTCAAATCGGCCCAAATCCCGGAAGCCCACGTTTCCATCACCCCCATCAGGGCAGCTCAGTCTTGTCCCTGTGCCTGTGGGCCCCAACAGGTTGTCCTTCTTGACCACAGAGCAGACAATACCTTCAGGGACTACATGGTCGTGGGGGAGAGGAAAAGATCCCAAGATGAGGAAAGTGGCCAGGTAAGCCCACTACTGCCCAGAAAATGGGTTATCTGAGAGAGGAGCCCCTAGGAAATGACAGGCAGCTGGATTCTTATCCTGGGCTGGGCACAGCACGGGCCCTGCAGGCAGTGTTAAGGATGCCTGAGACCCCTGTACACTGGGTCACCTTGCAGAGAAGGCATCCCCAGACCCTCTGTCCTGGACACACTCCCTCCATCCCTGGGCCACATGGTTCCTCCAATGGGATCTCTACCTCCTGTGCCACCTGAGACTGACAATCATGGTTACAGATAGGTGAGCTCCCTCTCTTCCTGTGGCAGCTAAATTGCCTCTGACTCGCCTGGGCAACTTGGCGAAACCTCATCTCTAAAAAAAAAAAAAAAATTGCCTCTGACATGGAGGAGGACAACCCCATATCCAAGTGGAGCATCTTCCCATTTCTGCTGGGCAAGGAGCACTAGCCAGCCCGCTACAAGAATTTCCTGAAGCTGAGGATGGAGTTCTTCCGAGAAATGGGATACTGAGCCTGGGTCACCCTGGAGACCTGTGAAGAGGTGTGTTGTGGAGGGAGGTCAGGAAGGCTGGGAAGATAAGGAGCACACACCAAGGGCGAGTAGGGCAGGGCCCTTTCTTGAGGTGCTCACTCCCCTCCTGCATTTCCTTTTCAGAATCAGGCCCAGAATTCACTCTACTGGGTCTGGAGGAGGAAACGCCAGTGTGCCCCCTATGTTCCCAGGGCCGGGGGAACGACTGGGGGTTCATGGATAAGGCTACAGAATGTCCAGGTGAGTGTGAATCCTGGCCGCGGCTCTGCAGGTTCAGGCCAGCCCCATCCTCTGTGCTTCTGCAGCTACCTCCTGGGCTGGATGGGCATGAGGAGGCTCTACCGCAGCCTGGTTTAGAGTTTCTTCACGCATATTAGCACAAGACCTAAGGGGAGCCCCAAAACTGCTGTGGGCTCTGAGAACTCCCAGGGTAAAAAGTGTTTATATCAAAATTCTCCAAACGCATTTGATCATGGAATCAAGTACTAGGTAACACAAGGTCACAACTTGCATACCAACATTTTTTTTTTTAAGAAGACTCTTGGTAATAACATCTGCAGGGTTTTGATCTAAGATGAAAATTTTAAACATAAATACAGGAAACTTACCGAGAGCATACTTTCGTGAAAGGGACTGTCACCATGATGGCTTTTGGAAGGAAAGAGGTAGATACATTCCAACATTCCCTCATACATTATGTGTGTTCTCCCCCAGGAAACAAGATACACTGAGTTGAGCCTTGAAAGATGTGCTCAGGGTCTAGCTTCTCAGGGGCAGCAGGTCCCAGGGCTTTCTGGTCTCTGAAAAAATAAGATCCTTAGAAACAAAATGGAGCAAGCACACATGAAAAACTGCAAGGAGGGACATAACAGATGATGCATTTATGGAAAACAGTCACCTGTCTGGCAACAACCTCTTTAGAATGCACCTCTTTTTGGTTTAAATATTCAGCTTTGAATTTAGTGGAATCAGTGAAGTCTTCTAGTGAAATGCATACAGACGCTTTGCCTAGGCAGATTATTATACAAGATGGATCCTCTGAATGTCCTGCCACACCGTGGGCTGGACCATGGCCCCTTCTAACCCTAGGAAAAAAATAAAGGGAGAAAGAAGAAGGTAGGTGAAGAGAATGTGCTCTGAGATAAACCAAGTTGGGCACAAAGTTTTATTCACCTGCAGGCTTCTTTTTTGAGGGCCAAGAGCCACTAAATATGTCAGGAATCTGAAAATCCCAAAAACAAACAGCAGTTTTGGGGCTCCCCTTAGGTCTTGTCACCTGCCAGCAGTGAGCAGTGCTAGTCAACCTGCCAGGCTCCCTGTGCCAAGTGCCGGATGTGGCACAGGAGCTTGCCTTCCACTCTGCCCTGATCTCACTTTCTTTTCTTGTAGCTCCCGCCCACTCCTCCATCTCCTCCCCATCCCCTCGCCCAACAAAGAAGCACTGATGTTCCCAGCTGCAGACAGGCAGCATCTGCCTCCAGCTTTTCTCAGGCTACATTTAGAGGACCAAGGGTGAGCCCAGCCAGAGCAGCCTGTGCCTGGATGCCACACCAGCACAGTGGAATACTGGCCCCCAGTCTTCACATGGTGACAACCAACAGTGGCCCCTGAACCCTGAATATCTGAGGAAAGGTCTAGCAGCAGCTCAGAGGAAGCACCGAAGGGGGCCACTCAACTTCTAGAATAGGAGCCTCAACAAAGCCCGAGGATGGGAAAAGAGAGAAAGGATGGAAAGCCCAGAACGAGGCATGGACCACCGAAGAGGAGAACCATGAAGGAAGAGGCCAAGTCGACGACGAGAAGATGGCAACCCACTAGGTGTTCCGGTGAAGCCTGACCCCATGATGAGCCAAATGGGAAATCTGGGCCATGAACTAATGAAAGGCATTGAGCACACTGTTGGAAAGATGTGAGGCTGCAAAAACAAAAACGAGAGGGGAGGGACAACAGGCAATCAAACACTCAGTCAATGCAGAACACAGCTTGGATAATGAGAGGAGAGGGGAAGGAGAAAGGGTGGGCTGATTGGGGGGAAGAGGGGTGCATGGGGGTGGGAGGAGGGGGGAGGGGTGCGTGGAGGTGGGAGAATGGGTATAGAGGGTGAAGGGAAGTTGAGATAAGAAAGATTCACTAAATCAAAAATACTAGCCATCGTAAATGTCAAATGTAATAAATAAATAAAGACCGAATACAGACATACAGCAAAGAGAAGAGGTATGGGAACTATGATATATAAAATGAGATACAACTGACATAGGTCATATTTGTGTTAATAAATCTAAATTTATTGCTAAAAATGCTTTTCGGATTGATTCACAAAGCAAGCACTAGTTTTACACTATTTGTGAGAGATTATACTTCCAGGATTCAGAGGTGCTAAATGGGGAGGGGGAGGGACACCACACAAACATCCTCACAAGGATAGTAGGAGTTGTGGACTGGATACCAAGAGAAGGAAGACACAGGCTCAAAATCCTGCAGAGAGACTTGGATTAAGGGTGGGGTCTTCCAAACTTCATAGCCAATAAGACTAGGATGGGTGGCCACACATTCAAAGTAACCCAAGAAGCCCGGGCCTGTCCAAGGCAGCTTGATTTGCTCAGTCATGTTTAGTTTCAAAGCTGTTTTGGATGGGAAATTTTATTTTAGAGCTTCTTACAGGACAAATAACTGCAGTGACCAGACAGAAACTATCTGTCTCTTCACCTCTATCTTCCTATGGAATGACTGACTTCCTCACAGAATTTCTGATAAGTGCAGGTTCCCAGAGATATCACAGTCAAGTATTGAACAAATTGACTGGTCTGGTAAAAAGCTGAATGCTGCCAGGAAGTTCAACCCTCTCCATCCCATGAGGGTTTATCATTTTCTTCAGTTCTCTGGAAACAGTGGCTCCTACCTTTAATTCCAACACTTTGAGAGGCTGAGGTGGGAGGAGTGCTTGCACTCACCAGTTCGAGACCAGTCTCGGCAACACTCCAAGCCCTTGACCTCCTTGTCTCCACAAAATGTAAAAAAATTAGCTGTTTCCAAACAACAACAGCAACAAAAACCTGAGCAGATACACAGTGTGCTACAGTCCCCAAAACACTAAAAGCACTTTCACCTGAAGAAGATGACGGAGCACATTATGGCCTGTGTTTCTTATCTATGAGATTAAAATATGGGATAAAAGAAACTTACATTTAGTTTTTGAACATTCGAAGAAAAATCAAGAATGATGGAACAGACTGAATTGTTAAAATCTGTTGGCAAACTCCTTTAGACCTTTTTAGCAAACAGCAAAGACTCAATATCTTTTTAGATGAATTCTGAAGCAACATTTCCAATGACTGTCAGCAATGCACCATGAGTTAAGCTTGGCTTTCAACTCTTCTATAGCTGATGTCCAGTGTACATGGAGAAAAATTTGAATTGGACAATATGTAAATATGTACATGGTTCAAAAATAAACTTGGAAACAGTTAGTGAGTGCTTAATCTATGGGAAGAGTTTTGCATGCATTATTGAAACTAGAAAGTGGTGAGGCCGAGGATTCCTTTGTCTGTGGGCCTGTAGTTTATGTGTCAAGATGCTACTAGTATCCTTTTAGGTGGTGTGGGTGTTTTGGATGCCCTTAATTGCTAATTATACAGGAGGGACCAAAACGAAATCTGGAATTTCTTTTGGAGGGCAGTTCCTTTGCACTACAGGCTTCCCTCACTAGGCAAGTGTTCTAGGAACCCATTAACATCAGTGTACCAGCTAGCATAGAACCCAGATTTTAAGAAGGAGCCAGATTGCTTGACCATGGGCTCCGTATACTCAGATGTTGCCTGGGGGTCACACCCTGCCAATAATAGAGTGGAAGAAACAATACTCATATGTATTTATTTAGCACTTTATATCCACCAGAGCTCTCTGATGGTCATTTTCACATGAGGTCTCTGCTGCTCACCCCTGAAGGCTGTGGGGGTGGGTACTGTTACTCCCAGGAGGAGAAGGAGGCAGAGGATTTGGGCTGCTTGCCCCAGGTTCCAGGCAGAATTAGGATGAAAATTCCACTTCCTGGAGTCATACTCAAATATACCCTGCATGAAAGAAAGACAAAACTTGAACCCACAAGAAATTGAAAAGTGGGATGAAGAAAAAGTTCTTACACATGATCTTCCTTGACAACTTCCTTTTCCTTTGACCTTTATAGAAATCAGGAAGTTAGGGTGAGATGCTAGGAGTGTGATGAAGGGGATGTTCAGAGGGATGTTTTGGGGGGGTCAAGAGGAGAAGGAAGCAGGGATGTCTGGAGAGATGAGGGAGAGCTGTGACCCAGAGGCGAGGTCCATCTCACTAACATGATCACTTTTTTTTAAACTTGCAAGGGTGAAGATGGACTCCCAGAACAAGATTCATTTCTATAATTCTGAGACAAACTCTAGAAATGCAAGAGTTGGAAGTGGCTGTTGATGGACTCTAATCCAATCCACCTAGCATTTCTCATGAGGAAGTAGTGTTTATGGAGGTAAAGTCGATCTCCAAAGTCATTTCCAACCAATAAAGCGTGTTAAAGAACTCGAACCCAAGAACAACGGGAGAGCATGAGGCCATTTCACAACAGAGACAGATCTGGAGTTCAGTCTCCTGGGTCACATTACACTCCACTGCACTTTTGCCAAAATTAAGGAATGGCTTCTTTCTGAAGTTCGGGTGAAATGGATGATTTATTGATGTAGCAGAGAGGAAGGCAAGGAAATTAGAAGAGTAGATGGCAAATTCCTGTGAGAAAGAAAGAACAGGGAGCAGGCGAGTCTATAAACAAAGTGGCAGGTATTCCTAGTCACTGTGGCCGAGCGGCCTGCCAAGGAGAGGGAGGACTAGGTATTTGGATAGGCGGCTCGACTGAGATGGAGGCTTGAAAGGAGCCAGATAGACCATCAAAGGGAAGCTGCAGAGCCTCAAGCCGAGTCAGACAGGGCATGTCGGAGGCTTTCAGGGGAAGCAACACCTGCCAGCCTGAATACCTGGGGCCTACACCTGGACCAAAACTCCCAACCTCCTTTCCAGTTCTACCCTCAGTTAAGTATTGATTCACTCATTAAATATTTGTTGAGCATTTACTGCATGCCAGTCCTGTAGATTTAGCAGCATAATATCCAAGTCAGCCTAGATCTTACCCTTGTAGAGCTTACGGTCAAGTGGAGTATGCATCATTAACCACATAACTATGGCTGGCTGCAGTGGCTCAGTCTATAATCCTAGTACTTTGGGAGACCAAGGTTTGAGGACTGTGTCTCACCTCCAGGGTTCGAGACCAGCCTGGGCAACTTGGTGGATCCTTATCTCAACAGTAAATCAAAAAATAAACCAGGTGTGGTGGTGCACGCCTGTAGTTCCAGCAACCTGGAAGGCTGAGGTGGAACGATCGCCTAAGCCCAGCAGGTGGAGGCTGTGGTGGCCATTAGGGTGCCACTGCACTCCAGCCTGGGCGACAGAGTGACATTCCAACTAATATATATATATAGCTATTTAGTGACAAGGGTAGAAAGCACCAAAAAGGAAGCATGAAACAAGTTGGTCTGAATGAGCCAGGGCACATGGGCAAGGGGAGTCAGGGAGGCCTCCCTGGCAAGGTGGCACCTAAGAGGGACTTCATGAACATGTGAATCTTAGCCAGTGACACGGGCCACAGTGTCCCCGCAGAAGGAAAAGCCCTGCATATGAGGGACTCCACTCACTGACCACTGCACAGTGGGTCAGGGTGGCTGGAACACAGGAAGAGAAGGGAAAGGGGGCTGGCAATGACCTTCTGCATTAGAGGTGTCACACTGACTTCAGAGCAATGAGAACCCATCAGAGATATGGTTGGATGTGAGCTTTTCTAAAACCACTCCAACATCAGGGCAAAGAAGGCTTTGAAGTGTGGCTAGGAAATAAGGGGAGACCAGGGTAGTTTCTACTTAGATCACCTCAGTGAAAGGTGACGTGGGGGCTGGGCCTGGTGGGCCCCTGGGAGACAGATGTGAGCACGTGCAGGGAAACCTCATGAATTAGGATCAAGGGAACGTGCTGAGAGATGAGACAGGAAGGGACGTGGTGGGGGGTTATCCCGACAACCCCCAGGAGGATGCAGAGGGTACATCTGAGAAAGGCCATACCAGAAGAGGGCAGGCTTGAGCTGAAACATGTGAGCACCACATTGGATCACTGAACTTCCACTTACAGACAACAGAATTCCCTCTATCTAGTTAGGGAGTGAGTAGTTTATTATAGGATAAGACAGTATGCCCAACCATTGAAGGCTGCAGAAAGAGACTTGCCAGCGCCACACCAGAGAACCGGCACAGTGAGGGCAGCTGTCCTGGCAACATCACAAGGCTGCTGAACCTGGACGCCACTGCTACCCTGGGGGATCCTGCCCCTGCCCTCCACAACAACCCGCCCCAGCACATCATCACTGTTCAGAGTCAAAACTAGTGGGTGCGTAGCATCCCTGGACCCTAAGTCACATGTTCACACCTTAAAAACCAGAAAGGCTATGAAATGGAATGCTTGGGAGAGGCCACATTGGAGGGCAGGTTCTACGCTATGGGGAATTACCAAACTGTGAACTTGATGTTGAAGAAATTTGGGGAAGCTACAAATACCGAGGTGCACTCCCGCATATGCAATGACTCATCAAACATATTTTAAAAAATGGGGAGGTGCAGTTATACTGTCCACGCTGTGCTCCAGAAAGAATGGGGCACAGGCATCCTTGCTTTCTTTGGACAATCAGAGAAAACATTGACTGGCATTGGAAAAACCAGAAACAATGTCGTTGTTCACCAATAAAATATCTTCTGGGGCGGGGGCTCAGTGGCTCAGCTTATAATCCCAGTCCTTTGGGAGGCCAATGAGAATGGATTGCCTAGGCCTGTGTGTTTGAGACTATCCTGGGTAACTTGGCGAGACCTTGTCTCTACAATAAATCAAAAATTAGTCCGGTATGGTAGTGCGCCCATGTAGTTCCAGCTACTTGGAAGGCTGAGGCAGGAAGATTACCGGAGTCACGGGTCACAGGATCACAGGTCGAGGCTGCATGGCCGGGAGTATGCCACTGCACTGCAGCTGGGGCCACAGAGTGAGACTCCAACTCAAAATAACAAAAAAAATCTACAACTTTTGTTAATCAAACAGCCTTAAGAAAATGAATAAGCAAGGCATACAGTAGGAGAAAATTTTTGCAGACAAATCTGACAAAGAACTTGTGGCCAGACAACCAATTTTAAAAATGAATAAAAACTTTTAAGAGATACTCCATAAAGGGGACACGAATAGCCAATAGGCACACAAAAAAGGCAGTTAATAAAGATTATTATTAGTCATCAAGGAAATGCAAGTTAAAGCTACAATGACACACCGATCTATTCCCGAGACTGTCTAAAGTTAAAAAGACAATGCCACAAATGGCCCTGCCTCCCACTGCTGGTGAGCAAGTAAAACAGCCCAATTTGGAAAACGAGTGTGGCAGGGGTGAAGGCACAGATGATACAAGTGTGGCAGGGGTATGGCAGGGGTGTGGGTACAGATAGATGGTACAAGAATATCAGGATGCTGACAATGACTGAAACTCAGTGGGGTTTACTATACTGCTCTATTTACATTATATGCCTTTTAAATTTCTCAGAGTAAAATATTTAGAAGTTAATAAAACTTTTTTAAGTTCTTAAATTCAAAACCCACTTCTTTGCCTAATATTATAACTTAACTGAGAGATATACATAAAACATCTGCACAGTATGATAAATCTGCCACCTTTTCCGATTTAGTGAATATAATTTGGATTATTAGTGAGTAATCCTAAAAGCCCACATCCACATTTGTGACAATAGGGACACACAAACATGAATGACACCTTCCAATGCACACATACAGGTTCTACATTCTCACTTATTTACTGTTCTCTGCCCAAAGTCAACTGCTAGTACTTGTGAAAGGGAAGACCATATATATATTTTTCTTTCTGAGTTTTCCCTTTTCCTCTGGATAAGAGATCATATATTAGCTGGGTGCAGTGGCTCACGCCTGTAGCCCCAGCACTTTGGGAGACTGAGTTGAGAGGACTGCCTGAGCCCAGGGTTTGAGACCAGCCTCAGCAACTTGGTGAGACCTCCCTCATCTCTATGGTAAATCAACAACTTAGCTGGGCTTGGTGGCACCTGCCTGTCATTCTACCTACTTGGAAGGCTGAGGAGGAAAGATCACCTGAGCCCAAAGGTCAAGGCTGCATATCATATTATTAAGAGTTTTTAAAAAAAGTGATAGTTCTCCACTAGAAGACACACATTTTTGGTAAATCAGAGTGGCAAGTCAAATCTGGTGAGGGCTCAGGGCAGTGCTTAAATGCAACAAAAAGTAACAACACAACTCAGCACTGCTTTAGAGAATGTTTCAGTCACTGTCAAAGTTTATTGCATTATGTGAAGTTTCAAATCAAAGAATCTGCAAAGATTTAAGGACATATTCTTATCAGTATCAAAGGTCTGCTATAGGTGATGAAATGCTAGGCTGAATAAAAACAAAATTTCAAAACCTATGAAATAACTTATATTTTTCCCCCAAAATGAGAATAAAAATGACTAGAAAAAGAGTTTTACAACTACATGGTCTTTTAAAGCGCAAAAGGCAATGACAGCTTGAATGCAGCTCTTAAATATACACACCGAGAGTTTGAAAAACACTGCTGGGGTGGGGAGCGGGGCACATCAATAAGGGTACCTGATTTCAAACCGGCAAAATGAAAACCAAAGGGAGGCCTGAACTTCACCTACATGATGTCCACTTGTATGTCTGATTCTGAATTGTACACACATCTTTATTTTATTTTTTTAATAATCAATATTGTTTATTATGATATTGTGGGGTACAGTTAAGGGTTAGGTATACAAATATGCTCCGTTCAGGCACCCTTGTTGATAAGAGGTGTCTCCCCGTCCCCAGACAGATATTTACTACCATTAATCCCATCTCTCTTCCCCCCCATAGTTTCCACCACTGTCAGTCATTTTCTTATAGTATTGCATTGGATATTCAAGGTCCACTATATGAGTGAGAACATGTGATATTCAGAGCTTTGTTTCTGTGAGAGGTCACTCAGTATTATAGACTCTAGTTCCATCCAGGTTGCTGCGAAATTCAAGATTTTGTTCTTTTTTATGGCTGCGTAGCATTCCATTGCGTATATGTACATTTTTAAAAATACAGTCCTCTTTTGATGGACAGCATGGTTGGTTCCAAGTTCTTGCTGCGAACAATGCTGCGATAAACATTCGTGTGCAGGTATCTTTTTGATAGAGTGATTTGAGTTCTTCAGGGTATATTCCCAGTAGGGGGATTGCAGGGTCATATGGGAAGTTGATATTTAGAGCTTTTAGGAATCGCCACACTGCTTTCCACAGAGGTTGCACTAATTTACACTCCCACCAACAGTGTAGAAGTGTTCCCTGTTCACCACACTCTCTCCAGCAATTGTTGTTTTTTGAGTTATTGATAACTGCCATTCTGACAGGAGTTGGGTGGTGTCTCAGTGTGGTTTTGATTTGCATCTCCCTGATAATTAGTGAGGCTGAACATTTTTTCATGTGTCTGTTGGCTACTAGGATGTCTTCCTTTGTGAAGTGTCTGTTCATATCTTTTGCCCATTTTATGATGGGGTTGTTTTTTTTTTTTTTTTTCCAGCACATTTGAGTTCCTTGTAGATCCAAGATGTTTAGCCTTTGTCGGACCTGGAGTTGGCAAATACTTTTTCCCAGTCTGTAGGCTGTCTCTCTGCTCTCTTGATGGTTTCTTTGGCTTTGTAGAAGCTTGTCAGTTTAATAAGGTCCTACTTGTCTATCTCTTATGATCTGTGGATTTTGGGTTTTGTTGAGGAAATGGATGGCAGTTTCAATTTCCATGAGGGTATGTCCTTCATTTTCTAAGGTTCTTATGGTTTGAGGTTTTACATTTAGGTCTTTGATCCATTTGGAGTTAATTTTTGTGTATGTGGTAGATAAGGGTCCTGTTTCAATCTTCTGCATGTGGTCAGCCAGTTTTCCCAGCACCATTTACTGAATAGGTTCTCTGTCGAAGATGAGTTGGTTGAGAAATTGAGGTTTTGCTTCTGGAATCTCAATTCTATTCCATTGATCTATATGCCTGTTCCTATACCAATATCAAGGTGTTTTGAAGATTGTAGCTTTATCATAAAGTTTGAAGTCTGGTAATGTGATACCACTTGCTTTGGTTTTTTTTTTGCTGAGGATTGTTCTGGATATTCTTGGTCGTTTGTGTTTCCATATGAATTCCTGTGTTGTTTTTTCTAGGTCTGAGAAGAATGTTGCTGGTAATTTGATGGGTATTGCATTGAATTTGTAGATTGCCTTAGGTAAGATGGATATCTTCACAATGTTGATTCTTCCGATCCATGAGCATGGGATATTTTTCCACTTGTTTGTGTCATCTTTGATTTCTTTGAGTAGCGTTTTGTAGTTTTCATTGTAAAGGTCTTTCATGTCTCTGGTTAAGAAGATGCCAAGGTATTTCTTTTTTGTGTGTGTGCCTATTGTGAATGGAATTGTACTTTTTATTTGGGTTTCTGTTTATTATTGGTGTAAAAAAATGTAATTGTCTTTTACACATTTATTTTATATCCTGAGACATTGCCAAAGGTCTGTATCAGTGTAAGGAGGTTTTTGACAGATTCTCTTGGGTTTTCAAGGTACACAATCATATCATCTGCAAAGAGAGATAACTCGACTTCTTCTTTTCCTATTTGGATACACCTGATTGCCTTCTCTTCTCTGATTGCTCGAGCCAGGACTTCCAATACTATGTTGAACAGGAGGGGTGAGAGTGGGCATCCTTGTCTTGTTCCAGTTTTCAGGGAAAATGGTTCCAATTTTTGTCCATTTAGGAATATGCTGGCTGTGGGTTTCTCATAGATGGCTTTTACTATTTTGACGTATGTTCCCCGTATGCCTAGATGTTGGAGGGTTTTTATCAAGAAGGGGTGCTAGATTATATAAAAGCTTTTTCGGCATCTAATGATATAATCATGTGGTCATGATGGATCATTTTTGAGATGTGTTCTTGAATCCAGTTTGCTAGGATCTTGTTGAGAATTTTAGCATCTATGTTCATCAAAGATATTGGCATGTAGTTCTCTTTCTCTGTTGGGTCTTTACCTGGCTTGGGTATCAACGTGATGTTGACTTGGGGGAGTTCCATCTTTTTCAATCGCCTGGAATACCTTCAGTAGCATTGGTATCAGCTCCTCTTTAAAGTCTTATAGAATTCTACTGGAAAGCCATCTGGACCAGGGCTTTTTTTTGTAGGTAGTTTTCTTATTACATAGTCGATTTTTTTGATTGTTATTGGCCTCTTTGGGTTCTCAATTTCTCCTTTTTTCAACCTAGGCAGGTTGTGTGATGTCAGAAAGTCCTCTATTTCCTTAAAGTTTTCAAGTTTGTTTCCATACAAGTGTACAAGTGTACGTAGTAGTCTCTAATGCTCTTTTGTATTTCTTCAGAGTCAGATGTGACTTCATCTTTTGTGTTTCTGATTGTGGTTATTTGGGTTTTTTCTTTCTTTCTCTTGGTCAGTCTAGCTAGGGGACCATCGATCTTGTTTATCCTTTTGAAGAACCAGCTTTTTGTTTCATTGATTTTTTTGTATTGTCTTTTTGTCTACTATGTCCTGGATTTGGGCTTTTATTTTGGTGATCTGGATTCTTCTGCTGAAATTAGGGTTTTTGTGGTCTTGCTTTTCCAGCTTCCTTAGGTGGTTTGTTAGGCTGTTAATTTGTGCTCCTTCCATTTTCTTCATGTGCGTTTGTAGGGATATAAATTCCCCTCTTACTACAGCTTCCATGGCATCCCAGAGATTCTGGTAAGATGTTTCTTCATTTTCATTTGTTTCCAGGTATCTTTTGATCTCTGGTTTGATTTCATCATTGACCCAGGAGTTGTTTATCATCATGCTGTTTAGTGTCCATGTCTTTGTGGGTTTTGGGGGACCTTGTTGGTGTTAATGTTTATTTTTATTACACTGTGGTCCGAGAAGGTGCATGGTAAAACTTTGGTCCTTTTAAAATATGCTTATGCTTGATTTATGGCCAAGTATATGGCCGATCTTAAAATACGTTCCATGCGGTGATGAGTAGAATGTGTATTCTGTGGTCCTTGGATGGAGTGTTCTGTAGGTATTAATTAAGTCCATTTGGTCAAGAGTTACATTGAGGTTCCAGATCTCATTGCTGATTTTTTGTCCTGATGATATGTCTAGGGTTGTGAGTGGGGTATTCAAGTCCCCAGTTATGATGGTGTTAGAGTCAATATCTTTCTTTAGTTTTCCTAGAAATTGCTTTATGAAAGTTGGTGCAACTGTGTTGGGTGCATATATGTTTAAGATAGATATTTCTTGTTGGTGGAGTGAACCTTTTATTATGTAGTGGCCCTCTGTATCTTTTTAAATTTTTGATAACTTAAATGGTATTTTGTCTGAAATTAGGATCGCGATTCCTCCTTTCTTTTGTGTTCCATTCGCCTGAAAATTTGTTTCCCATCCTCTTACTTTGAGTCTGTGCATGTCCTTTCTAGTAAGATGGGTCTCTTGAAGGCAGTATATTGTTGCTTGGTGATATTTTATGCATTTTACCATTCTATGTTTTTTCAGTGGTGTGTTTAGTCCATTCACATTCAGGCTAATTATTGAAACGTGAGAGTTTGTCCCTGTCATAGAGTTCTTATAGAGTTGTTGTTCTTCCACTTGGCTTTTTGTCTTTCTTTTGGTTTTGGGGTTGGTTCCTGTGTATTTTCATCTTTTTCCTGTACTCTTGTGAAGAATGTTCTTTTTTCCTTTTCTTCTGTGTTTAGTAGTTTCCTGTGTTTCATGTAGAGGTGGTTTGGTGGCAGCATAAATTCTTAGGAATTGAATATCTGGGACAGATTTTAATTCTCCCCCACTAATGAAGCTTAACTTGGACAGGTAGGTTATTCTTGGTTGAAATTGTTTATCTTTTAGGACTTTGAAGATAGGGCTCCAAGCTCTCCTAGCCTGCAGGGTTTCTGTAGATAAATCTGCTGCTATTCTAATTGGTCTTCCATGGTAGGTGATCTGGCCTTTTTCTCCTGCTGCCTTTAGGATTTTTTCTACTTTGTTTAGGCAAATTATTATGTGTCTTGGAGTTGGTCTTCTCATTTGTTGTCTTGCAGGGGTTCTCTGAATCTCTTGTGTTGGAATTTTTGCATCACTGATTAGATAAGGGAAGTTTTCTTGAATGATCTCATGGAAAGTTTGTTCCAGTGTGGTCTCTCTCTCTCTTTCTGCCTCAGGAAGGCCAATTACTCTTAAATTTGATCTACTGAAGTAATCACTCATCTCTTGAAGGTTTTGTTCTGTCTTTTTGAGCTTGTTTTCTGTGTTTTTAAGATTTTGGGTTAGTTCTATATTTTGGTCCTCAAGCTCTGAGATTCTTTCTTCTGCTTGGGTAATTCTGCATTCCATGCTTATCAGTTTGTTATTTATTCCATTCACAGTATTCTTTATTACTGTTATCTCAGATATCAGCTCCTTCCTAGTTTCTTCTTATCTCTCCTCAATTCTTTTTAATCTCTCCATTAATGTCTTGATATCTAGGTTTGTAGTTTGAGATCAGTCATTTTGGGGGCTCTTCATTGTTTCCATTCCAAAGTCCGTTTTCTCAATGTCTGCCCTCCCAGGGGTCTGGGAAGGACCCATATTCTTCTTTTGGTTTTTCTTCATTTGTGTGGATTTTTCTCTCTCTCCCCCTTTCCCTCCCCTTCTTTAATTCTGTTTTTCAGGGAAGGTGGAGTTGCATTTGTTTCACTTGTGCAATCTCCTGTTCTTCCTTATGAGGGTCCTCTGGCTTTGTTCACTTTTGAGGTTGGAGTGTGGGCTGTGGGATGTACTTTTTGCAGTTTTGAGGTTTAATCGAGAGGGAAGCTGCGGTTCAGAATCTATATGCTGATTCTAGCATCCACCAACAGGTATATGAGCACACTGGAGCCTATTTCCCACTGCCTTACAATCTGTTCGTGCAGCGGTATGTAGATTTAGTCCCTAGATTAAAAGGCGCTCAAAAAAGGAAAAGAATGGAGGAAGGGGGGTCAATAGGAAGTTAGAAAGAGAGAAGAGTGAGAGGTAAAACAGACATCCATACCAACTAACAGGTGAGAAAGAGACACAAGGCAGGAGAAAAGTGGAAAAAAAAACATGTAAGAAAGATTCCCTAAAGAATACTGGTAGCAACACAGAGACAGACCAATAAAATCATGAAACAGTGTAAGTCAGAAAGCAAAAAAAGTGAGCAAAACAAAGAGTCAAAATGATAAAATCCAAAGTCAAAATAATAGATCAGACTAGTTCTGGAAACTTTCCTGCGTGTCTGAAGACACTTCAGCTCTGATCTCCAGCCTCTCCCCTTTGTTTTTCGTTGCAGGCAGTTAGATTTACTCGCAGTTGGGTTTGTTTTTTTTACCTGCTGCCTGGGAGGTTTGCAATGAGTAGTTGCTTTTGTCTGATTCAGCATAGGGGTGGGGCTTTGTCTCCTGTTTGGAGAGGTTACCTTAGGAACCGAGGTGGGGGCTGTTGATAGGTGGGCGAGGCAATGCAAATCTCTACCTGGAGAATGGCTGAGATGGCAGTTTCACTTTAGTGGATCTTTTCTCTCTGCTTGCCTGGGTCCCTAAACATGGGGTCACATGCTGAGTGCCTCAGCCAGGGTGGGCCCAGAGCTCCAGAGCTCAAAAGCTCCAAAGGGCAGGCGGTGAGCGGCGAGAGTGGCTCTTGGCCCCCCACAGGGTACTTCAGCCAGAAATGGGGCCAGTGTCTCTCAGGCGCGGGTTCCCAGAGCCTCCCTGAGTGACCGGCAGCTTGGCACTGGGTGCTGAGCGAGAGATGGTGTAGCCAGGGAGGGAGCCAAGACCTGGGACTCCCACACAGGTGGGAGTCAGGTATGATGGAGAGCAGCAGCCCGGGGCCACAATATCTGGCCCTGGGTGGGACCAAAGGTCACTGGCAGTGGGCAGTGGGATGGGAGAAGAAAAGTAAGAGTCTTTTTGAGAACTCATGTTCGGAGATTCTCACAACTCTACCTATGCCATTGCCATCTTAATGGAACTCCCACACATCTTTAAAATGCAATATAGAAAAGGAAGAAAGTTGCTGCTTTGCAAGCATATCCCTAATAGGTTACATCCTAATTTTTTCAGAAATTTATCTCGTGGTATTACAGATGATTCTTTTTTGTTTTTTGTATTGATACCAAGTCTCACTCTCTTGCCCAGGCTGGAGTGGAATGCTCACAGCCACCACATCCTCGATCTGCTAGGCTCAGGTGATCCTTCTGCTTCAGCCGTCCAAGTAGCTGGAACTATAGACATGCGCCATCATGCCCAGCAAATTTTTTTATTTATTGTAGAGACAAGGTCCCACCAAATTTCTCAGGCTGGTCTCAAACCCCTGGGGTCAGGCAATCCTCTCAACTCAGTCTCCCAAAGTACTCACAGTGTGAGCCACCATGCCCAGCAACAGACAAATATTTTTACTGAACTATATTCAAACTCTACTGATTACTAACAGCATTAAAGAATCAAGCAAACATTGTTACTACTGACATTGGTAGCATTAGTATTTACCCAAAGCACTTTGTCGTTAGATATTTATTGGAAGCAATTGAATAAACTGAAAAGATTAAGAATTTGACTACTGAAAATCAGTTTCAGGCACACATAAACATGTAAGATATGTTTCTGTAAGTCAAAAGGCCTCATCATTTATCTCATGTGTTTCAGGGATCACTTCCACACTATGAGAAGTAACTTTACAATTTCCTCGCAATCACATGTCAGTATATCTACTGATAAAAGGACACTGCTACATGATTTCCAAGTTCTCACTGATGGACTTACAGAGCTGGTACAACAAGAATTCACTCAATAAACACACGATAAGTTGTAATTATACATGGGGGAGGTACAAAAATAGGGAGAAAATGGCTGCTGGCCTCAAGTAGGCGCCAGGCCGCACCCCTGAGAAACATGAGACAGGACCACCGGAAAGGAACCATGATCTGATGCTGGGGAAGATAAAACAAGGACCGAAGAGTTAAGGGGTATTAAAGTTGCTATATGTATTCTCTGCATGGGTCATAAAGCAGGACTGCGTGAACTTTTTTAAAGCTGAAGTATGTAGATAATCAGGATCTGATTCACCTAAGTGGAAACATTAAGTCTATGGTCATTCTGGCTTATACTCAGATTTCATTATTAATGGGAAAAAAAAAAAAAAAGTGGCAAGAGAATAGCCTGAGTTCAGCATATCTTAAAGCCGAAGGGCACAATGCAACTACCACCTTTTAGCCACTGGTCCAAGGTGTTATCAATTGCGCACTTCACAACAAGGAGGAATTCAGAGTTCATGAAGAGGCCCCACTTAGGGTGGTTCTGTAGCCCCCCTGGTGACTTCAGGAGCTGAAGAACTCTAACACCAACTTTATCTGCCAAAGTTCAGAAGTCTCAGACATTTCTCTTCTTCCAAGTCATCTTATGCCCTTGAAGAGGAAAGAAGAACAACAATCCATTTAGTGCTTTAATCTGCCAAGGTAAATGTAAACATAGTCTTGAAAACGTGCTGGTTTGACAAACTGAAACCTATGTTTCTCAGAGGAAATAACTGAGCTGGAAAGAGACACTGAAAGGTTAACAAGCTCTGTTTTCAGACCAAAAGTATGTGAATCATGACCTAAGACCATCTCACCTATCAGCAAAGATATCTCAGGCAACACTTTCTCTATTTGTCATGACTTATTTCTCCTGCTGCTGCTTTCTTGTTTTCTACAAAATGTGCAAAAAGCAGAGATGTTTAAGAGATGAGGTCTCACTATGTTCCCCAGGCTGTTTTTGAACTCCTGGGATCAAGTGATCCTTCCGTCTTGGTTTCACAAAGTGTTGGGATTATAGCCACCGCACCAGCTTTATTTAACTATCTTTATCGTTATGCTACTCTTTTTGAATCTGTCTCTTGTATAGATCTCCCTAAGTCACACCCAACTTACCTGCTTTAAAAGGTGGAGTTCTGGAAGAAGGGTAGGAGCCATCAATTCTTCTTTGATTTGTTCATACCACTGAGTGCCCTTTAAAAATGTAAAAGTACAATCACAGTTCACTAGGTAGACAGTGGAATCTAAAAAGAAGAAACATCTCCACTCTATACCTCTCCTTACCCGCAGAATGTACAGAGACTGTGAAATGACATAAAAGCCTCTCTGGTACCAAAATCTTTTTTTCCCCAGAGTTTGGTCCAAAATGCTGTTTTAAAAATATATAATCAATATTTTTTATTATGGTATTGTGGGATACAGTTAATGGTTAGGTATACAAATATGCTTTGTTCAGGCACCCTTGTTGATAAGAGGTGTCTCCCTGTCCCCATACAGATATTTACTACCATTAATCCCATGTCGCTTCCCCTCCCCCCGTATAATTTCCCACCAGTCAGTCATTTTATTATGGTAATACATCACAGAAACAAAGATCTGAGTATCACATGTTCTCACTCATATAGTGGATCTTGATCATCCAACGTATTACCATAAGAAAATGACTGACGGTACTCAAATCTTAAATGACTAAAGTAGGGATGCATCATTTCTGACTACTTCAAGTCTTGTCTGTCACAGGCCAGCAGAACTGAAAGGCTGCACTTCTGATGCCTCTGAATTTTTGCACATATTGTCTTCTCTGCTGTGATGTGTCACTCAGCTGGCAAGTCTCAGTCCAACACTGTCCACTGTGACAGCCTCTCCAAGCCCCACAGTTGAGCAAGGCACTACTTCTGAGCTCCCTCTCTATTGCACACATAACCTCTAATTACCACTCTAATTTCATTGCACCCATGCTGGGTCTCCAATGGATAAAAGTGCCTTAAGGAATATGATGATGTCACCTCATTTTGTGCATTGCCTTAAGGAATATCATGATGGCACCTCATTTTGAGCCTAGCACAGGAGATACTTAATAATATGAAGAATGAATATGATTTGTATCTATTTGTACATCTAACTGAAAGCTCCCACCAAATACATATTTGGATTTTAAAGTACTCACCTAACACATCTAAGAATAATTCTAACTCAGCTTTTTAGCACACTATCAGCCATGTAAAGTTAGCAAGGACATTTTCAAATTGTAAGCCCTAAGGATAAAAGAGTAGCTGATGATCCTAAAAAATTATACCCATAGAGTATAAATGAACATGAATGCCCTGGCAGAATGCATAAGAACTTTGGAAACTTCAATTTTTATGAAAGTTCAACTCACTTTTCACTGGACAACACTTTTGAAATATTATGGTCTAAAAAGATGGAAAAATGGTACTAAATATCAAGTTAGTAACAGGGAGAGTTACCTTGTAGGTGACTTCTAAGAGGGCATAGCAGGGCTTGTTTGTGTCCATATCCACAGGCACCAGGAGCCTTGGTACTGCAGCCAGCACATAGAGGTGGTGACGAGCTTGGAGATGATACCTGGTCATAGGAAGGACAAAGAGGAGGTAATAAACAGATGTGGCTGTGTGAGCGCTGCAATCTGCTGTTGCCTGTAAGCTGAATAGTACAGAAAAGGGAGTGATATTTTTAAGTGAACAGAAATCTTAAAGGCAGGTGATGAGACTCGGCCTAAAAGTAATAGAAAAATTAGGCTAGGCTTGGTGGCTCAGCCTGTAATCACAGCACTTTAGGAGGTTGAGGCAAGAGGATTGCCTGTGACCGTGGGTTCAAGACTTGCCCAGGCAACTTGGGGAGACCTCATCTCTACAATAAATAAAAAACTAACTGGATGTGCTAGCACGTGCCTGGCTACTTGTTCTGGCTACTTGGAGGGGTGAGGTGGAAGGATTGCCGGAGCCCAGCAGGTTCAGACTGCGGTGGCCAGGAGTGTGCCATTGCATTCCAGTCTGGGTGACAGAGTGAGACTCCAACTCAAAAAAAAAAAAAGTAATGGAGAAATTCTCTTTAAAAATATTATATAAAGTGATCCTTGACCCCAAAATTCTTTGAGTTTTCAATATGTTTTACAGAGAAGTAAAAATTGTCGTGACATGGAAATATTTACTAATTAATTAACTACTTATAAAATCAGTCCCTCTTAAATATCCCTTTCTGTTGAACACAGTCATCTCTTTTTACCTTCTCAAAGATTTCATTCCAGTGCTTTGTTTCCCTTTAAGGACTAGTAGGAAGACAAGATACCAGTACTCCTCAGATAGCAATGCTCTTCTACATATACATACTTGCACACAAATATACACATGCATACCCTTAAAATACAGTATATCAAACATTTAAGTGGGATTATGTGTGCATGTGCTTGAGTTTTCAAAACAATTTTTGTAACGTGAAAATTTATATCTTAGAATTTAAACACACAAATTTTTATATTTTATTTATTTATTTTTATTTTTTATTTTTTGAATTGGAGCCTCTCTGTCGCCCAGACTGGAGTGCAGTGGCAGCTCTCAGCCACTGCAGCCTCTACTTGCTGGGCTCCAGCAATCCTTCCAAGTAGCTGGAACTACAAGCGCAGGCTACCACATCTGGCTAAGTTTTTGATTTATTGTAGAGATGAGGTCTCGCCAATTTCCCAGGTGGGTCTCGAACCTGCGGGGGCTCAGGCAATCCACTCCACCTCAGCCTCCCAAAGCATGGGATTACATGCTGAGCCACCGAGCCTAACTAGTTTTTATATTTTAAGATCTCATAAAAGAGGAATACAAAGAGACTTCGATTTTTTAAAAAAAATTATATATAGTTGCAGACACAGCATCCCTCTTCCCACCCAAAAGCACTCACTTAAATCTGTAAAGGTCACGAAAAAACTAAAAACTGCATTCTCACCCATGAAGTAGCAATGTGAGTAATGACTGAAATCTGGAATCAGCCCCTTATACCCTAGGAGAGATTGCTAACTCAGTTCACTTCCATTGCGCCTTCATTTTTTTTCATACATCAGTGACATCAGGAATTCCTTGGGCTTAACAAACCAGTCAGGTAGAGCCTCAGGCCCCAAGCTTCCTCCCAAATATAGACTTGTAGTGTGGATTAGTGCAGAGTATGCAATAACATTTTTCTCCAGAACCAGAAAACCACATTTCTAAAGTGGTCAATGTTGCTCCTTATTAGCATTCTTCCTTAGGGAGGGGAAAGTTTCTCATGAAAGACCTGAAATGTATGTTTGCCTCTGCTCCCCTCAAACTGGAGTAGGAAGTATCACCATCCTTGGATCTAGCATCATGCATTGCACTTCCTGACAGATAACAATACCGGTTCTTTCAGCCTACAGATCATGTTAGCAAATTGCACGCCTCCCCCAGCCTCCTATGGTGGGAAAGCCTCCTTTTCCACCAGCCCTCAGGTGAGAACACCAAATCCACAGAATCTACTGTCCAAGACTGTGCAGCACTCACAGAATGGACAGGGACTCAAGTTCAGTGCTCCTTCCCCTGGGTATGCATGATGCCCTTCTCAAAATGCCATCCAAAAGATTTTGATCGAAAGAGAACACATGCAGATATGCAGATCCTGGGAAAGTTGGTAGGCTGGAGTGCATTGGTGTGATCATGTCACCCTGCAGCCTTGACTCCTGGGTTCCAGCGATCCTCCCACCTCATCCTCCTGATAAGTGTGACTATAGGCACACGCCTCCACAGCTGGCTAAATTTTTTTTCATTTTTTTGCAGATGTTGTGTCCAGACACATTGTTGGGCCAGGCCCTGAAA
>NW_007259621.1:126429-127140 GCF_000164805.1 Carlito syrichta
CCTGTGGCAGAGCAGGACCACCTGGGATCGCACTGAAACTACAGAGTGTCAGGCCCTCCTCTGCCCAGCTGCACAACAGCTACCTGGGCAGTTTCTGCACCTTGGAGATGGCAAGGCACTGGGGCTGAGCTGGTCTTCTCCTGAGGTTTTTCAGCCCTAATTGAGCAGGCGATCCCCTGGGAAAATCCCCTTTATAATAATGGAGACATTCCCCCTTGCCCCCAGTGATCAGATTCTGTGATGTGGGGAGAGTCTTTCGAATGGGTAGTTTTCAAATCTTCCAGGTGACAACAGGCTGACACTCACTGATTCACTCAAAAACTTTCATTTAACTGTGGAAAAAACCTAAGGCCCAGGGAAGGCCTTTTAAAGTTTTTATTTCTTAAGTTTTTGAGTCAGAGTCTCTCTCTGTGACCTCGGGCTGGAGTGCAGTTGCACCATCACGGGTTACCGCAGCATCAACATCCTGTGCTCAGGTCATCCTTCCACCTTAGCCTCCTGGAAAGCTGGGGCTGACGATCTGTGTCACCATGCCTGGCTATTCTTTTTATTTTGGATTTTTTTGGGTAGAGACATGATTTCGCTAGGTTGCCAGGCTGGTCTCAAGCTCCTGGGCTCATGCAGTCCTCTCGCCTTGGCTTCCCAGAGTGCTGGATGACAGGTACGGGGCATCATGCCCAGCAGAGATCTAACACTGAGGAAACAGGTCTG
>NW_007259621.1:128016-129913 GCF_000164805.1 Carlito syrichta
CCAAGCGTTCCGCTTGTGCAGGGTTCCAATGAGCAGAGAGCTAGCAATATTTCCCGACTGATCTGGGGTTATTGTTATATAAAAGATGGAGATGAGCACTTTCCAGATATTTTGCCTTCAGCATGATCCTTGCACTATCACTGCATTGAATACTTTCGTAGATATTGTTTTATTCAACAACACTGAAATCCTATGAATTAAATAATAGTACCCCCATCCTACTGGTGAGGGAACCTAGGATTGAAAAGGTGAAGTTACCTATCTGAGATCATATTTTACTAAATGGCAAAATCAGGAGTTGGATATAGCAGGACTTTCATTGTGAAAGGCTACCTAGGAGAGATAGTGAAATCTTAAAGGTAGAAAATAATGTACATGTTGTAGAAACAGGAGATGGGTTTGGTCATACACAGGGAGAGTGTTGGGACAGTTTCAGGACACAAGAATAAGATTATGGAAGTAAGTGTCATGAGATTTGGTCCATATATCTGGATTGAGTGATGTTGACTTCTCAGATTGTCTCATGCAATCACAATTTTCCAGAAATGCTTTAAGTATGTGGGGTTTCCCTTCTCAAGACAAGGCCCATATCCATTGTGTTTGTGTCATTGATTCACTGCATTCATAGACCGCTTTAGGTACTAAGAGAGCAAAATATATCAACCCTGCTTTATTGGTGTCAACATGATTATTTTTTCTTCAATTGAGATGAATTTCACTAAGAACTCTTTCCCAGTGATATTGGAGCAGAAGGCACACTAAGTGAAGAGAACAGCATGGAAGAGAACAAGTATATGTCGTTATTATGATAAGTGCTCCTATTTCTATAGCCCTCTGTACTGCTTTATAGCATTCATTAAAGCTCTACTACTGGTGGGGCCCAACCAAATCGAGATGTGAAGAAAAGAACTGTCTGAAAGTCTCTCAGTAACCTTCCACCAGCTATGGAGTCTATGGTCTAAAGTGAATATTCCTGTATTTTGGGGGGATGCCTGATGTGAAGCCATTCTGAAGATTGTTCCGAGGACACCCTTCAAGTGTTACAGTCTGCTTTTATAAGTTCGGGGTAGTTGGTACCGATGTATTGGCTACGTGACTAGAAGAGCATGGTGCAGAACCTAAGTTCCAGTCACATTTTGTCAATAATGACATTTTATGGTCACGGTTCCAGGTACCAGTTACCAGAGGTTTCTCACAGCTTTTTATCAGTAACATTCGGCAGAAGCATTAATGAAGCTTTCCGTAGAGTAAAAGGAGTTAATGGGACCTAAGAAGTCATACGTTGTTCCAGCATACATGTTGTTATATGCAAAAGTGGTAGCAATTAGATGCAGAATGATCACCTGAGCCCAGTGTTTGGAGGCTGTGGTGGCTTTGAGCACACCACCCACTCCAGTTTGGGTAACAGAGTAGGACTCTGACTCAAAACCAAACCAAAACGAAAACAAACCACAATTTCCCTCCCCCACAAACACCCTATTAGCTGTAGCGGCTTCCACATAACTGTGTTGTGGGGATGGACTAATTAATTAATTAATTAATTTAGAGTCTCAGCCTAGCTTTATAACCCAGGTGGAGGTGCAGCAGGGCAGTCATTGCAGCCTCACTTCTCCTGGGTTCATGTGATCCTTCTGCCTTGGCCTGCCAAAGTGCTGGGATTACAGGGGAGCCAGTGCTGTACCCAGCTTTTTATGAGGGGATTTAAAGAAAATATCTGTTGTTTCTGTTTTTCTGGGAGATAGACACAAAAAGAAACCTTTGTCTGAGCACTGACAAGCTTGTTATCAAAGAAACAAAACAGGAAATTCAGCACCTTCACCCAATAAAAAATACTTTACCAAAAGCATTTGGAAAAGTCACAAATGGACTGCTTCAGCCACCGACAAGCAAAAATCAG
>NW_007259621.1:129933-130839 GCF_000164805.1 Carlito syrichta
GGAGCAGTAAGCCGCCAGGGGTCATCGCCATCATGATAATGAGCTGTCTGCTCGTCTAAGGCTTCTTGGTCCTCGGGGGATAGTTGATCGTTATGAGGGGGGAAGGAAGTTAAGGAGGGGTATAATTTCGGAGCTGTTTTAAGAGTCTCTTTAGGGGGGTCAGTATCAGGGCCGCTAATTTCCTCCGGCATGCCTATGGCAACAGAGGGGCAAACTGAGGGGGGGCGAGAACTGTCCTTAAGGGCTGTCTCCCCCGTTTGTATTACGTCTTTGATATCTGGGTCCTGAGAATGGGTTTCTAAAATGTCATTAATTAAATTCCAGTAGGAAAAGGTAGGCACGGGGACCTTGCTAGGGCCAAAGGTACAATAGTAATCATTGAGACAGTCACCAACCCGTTTCCAGCATTTATGATCAATGGTGCCCTCTTGAGGGAACCAGGGACATACATCAGTCAAGAAATTGAAAAAACTGCGTAGATCTTTCTTTTTAGCCTTAATTCTGCGCATCTTGAGGGAATCCTTAAGTCCCCTAAGGAAGAGCTCGTGATGATAATCACCTACTCACCGTTCCGATGTCTGCTGGGGCGGCTAGTCCAGCGACGATCAAGATCAAGTCTTATCCCGCGGGTTGATCACCCACGGGCTCGAAGCGAGCTCAGGAGCTCAGGGTGTGCCCGGCCGGGGCGTCCTCCGAGTAGGTGCCAGCAGCGCCGTTCCGTGCCTCGAGCCCCACGTCGGGCGCCAGGTGTCCCGACCAGCGGGACAAGTAAAACGTGGGCACGAGGAGGACTACCTGCTGCTGGTGAAAAGAGAGAGAGAGACCAAGAGAGAAAGAGACAGGAGACACGCAGAATGGAGGCAAGACAGTGTTCTGATCAGCCTCCAAATTTTATTGTTAGGCGAT
>NW_007259621.1:130885-138250 GCF_000164805.1 Carlito syrichta
GAGGGGTGTTGTGGTTTGGCGCGCGCGGGCTTTTCGGAGGACAAAGAAGAAGGCTTATATGAGATGATTGCTATTTTTAAAATGGCTCCCAACATCCACTCACCTCAGCCTCCTCAGCAAAGTGCTGGGATTACAGGCTGAGCCACCGAGCCCGGCTGGCATTAGAATTATTAATCAAAGATGTCAAATCAACTGTCCTTTTCCAATGAACCAAAGGAAACTTACTAAACAGGTTCACAGCAGATTTAAGTAGGCAGAAGAAAGAGCCAGTTAACTTGAAGATATGACCTTGAAATTATCCAGTCAGAGGAGCAGAAAGAAAACATAAGAAAAGAAAATGAATAGAACATGTGGGACACCACCAAGCATACCAAACTATACATTATAGGGATCTCAGAAGGAGAATAGAGAGAGGCCCCCCCCCAAAAAATTGAAGAAATATTGATCCAAAACTTCCCAAATCTGATGAAAGACATGAATATGTACAACATCCAGGAAGCTCAATGAACCCCAAGCAGGATAAATTCCAAGAGATTCACACAGAAACACAGTCTAGTCAAATTGTGAAAACTCAGATGTAGAAAGAATCTTGATAGCAGCAAAAGAGAGGTGACTCATTACATAACAGGGATCTTCAACAAGATTCACAGCTCAGTTTCCTTCAAAAACTATGGAGGCCAGAAAGCAACAGAATGGCCAATTTAAAGTTCTAAAAGAAAAATCCTGCCAAGCAAGAATTCCATGTCTGACAAAAATAAAGAGGAAATAGAGCATTTTCAGATAAAGGCTGAGAGATCTGCTTTGTAAGAAATGCTGAAATGAAGGGACACTAGGCAGTAACATGAAGAAATAACAAAGGATGAGCATCCACTCCTTGAAGGAAAAAAAAAAAAAAGAATCTGGGCATGGAGGCTCATACCTGTATTCCCAGTACTTTGGGGGAGTCTGAGGAAAAAGGATTGCGTGAGCCCAGAGTTCAAGATCAGCCTAGGCAACAGCCAGACCTCGTCTCTACAAGAGATAAAAAGAATAAGCTGAGTGTGGTGCTGTACACCTGAAGTTCCAGCTATTCGGGAGACTAGGTGAATCACAGTGAGGTATGATTGTCCTGCTGCAGTCCAGCCTGGGGAACAGAGCGAGACCTCTATTCAAAAAAGCAAAAAACAAAAAACCCCGTAAAGATAACTACCAGCTATAAAAGCTCGTGTTATTGTACTTTTGGCTTGGTCTGTAATGTCTCTCTTTTTTCCTTATATTATTTAAAAGGATCAATGTAGAAAATAATAACTATAAATCTATGCTCATGTGTGCAGTGTGTAAAGTTATAATCTGAGACAACAACAATACAAAGGGCGAGGGAATGAAGATATGTACAAGCAGAGTGTGTATATGCTATTGAAACTAAATTGAACCTAATCAACTTCAGTTGTTATAAGTTTAAGGTAACTAGGTGTTTAAACGAGTTGTAACTTAACATGTTTCAGTTTAGCTAGGTGTTTCCAATGTATTCTCTAACAACAGAAACATATACAGTAAATATTAAAGAGGGGAATATAAATGCAACATTATAAAACACCATCTAAAAAAAAAGCAGTAATAGAGGAACTGAGGAACAAGAAAAACACGACACACAAAACCAATAGCCTAAAGGTAGATTAAATACTATTTCATTGGTAATCACATCAGATGTAACCATTTACAAACCCATGTATGGTTTATTTAAAAACCCACGTAAGAATATGCTGTCCAGAAGAGATTTACATAGGATATAAAGACACAAAGAGGTTGAAAGCAAAAGAATGACAAATGTGTTTAATGTATTCATAGCTCCATAGATCTGGGATGCTTATTATTTTCAGGCAAAATAGAGTAGAGTTTAAATCAAAAGGTAAGAATAGTTGGAGATTTCTTTTTCTTTTTCTTTCTTCTTTCTTTCTTTCTTTCTTTCTTAACGTAGGATTTATTGAGAGGACACAGAAGCTCCCACAGCGGGAGGGGATCCAGTTAGAGATTTCAATACCTTACTTTCAATAATGGCTAGAACAACTAAACAGAAAAAGCAATAAAGAAATCGAAGCATTGAGTAGCACTGCAAACCAGTTAGGATTAAGAGACATGTAAAGAACAATCCATCTATCTGCAGCAGAATATGCAGTCTTCTCAAGTCAATATGAAATATTCTCCTGGATAGGTTGTATGTTAGGACACAGAACAAATCTCAATATTTGAAACATACTGAAATCATACAGAGTATGTTTTAAGAGCACAATGGAATGAAACAAGAAAACCACAACAGAAGGAAGATAGGAATATTTATAAATGTGTAGAAATTACGCAATACACTCTGAAATAACCAGGGTGTCAAAGAAGAAGTCACAAGGGAAATAAAAATTGCCTTGAGATGAAAATCAAACAAAACATATCAAAACTTATGGGATGCAGTGAAAGCAATGCTGAGAGGGAAATGGTCTCAAGTAAGTAACCTAACTGTACATCTAGAGAGACTAGAAAAAGAACAATATATTTCTTTGAGAGCTAGCAGGAAAAAAGAGAATAGCAAGGTATACAGCAAAAGGTAGTGAAATAGAGGCCGACTTGAAAGACCCACAGACATTCTTAGACTGAATGACAAAAGACTTTCCTCTAAGAGCAGGAACAAGACAAGGATGTCTGCTTTCATCTCTTGTGTTTAACATAGTACTGAAAGTCTTAGAGTAATTAGACAAGAAAAAGAAATGAGCTTCCAATTGGGAAGTAAGAAGTAGAATTATCTGTGTTTGCATTGACTTTATCTTTTATGTTGAAAACTCTATAAACATTGTAAAAAACTGTTCTAATGAATACATGAATTTAGCAAAGTTATAGGTTACAAATTCAGCATACAAAATCAGTTGTGTTTCCACACATTCACAATGAACACTCTCAAAAGGAAATTAAGAGAGTTAGTCCATCTACAATGATATGCAAAAGAATAAAATACTGAGGAATAGACTTAGCCGAAGGAGTGAAAGATTTGTATCAGTACTGAAAACTACAAAACCTTGCTAAAAGAAATTAGAGACACAAATAAAGACGTCTCATGTTCATGGATTGGCGTATTCTCAGACCGGCAAGTGACTTAGTGTCTCTGAATCCAGTCCCACATGTGTAAGAAGGGGTTGAGTGCATCAGAAGTTGGGAGCCTGGTTCTGGGTTTGGGAAACTCCTGTCATGCCCAGCCCCCCAGCACCAGGGGCCCACTGGCCTGGCCAGTGCTTGCCAGGTTCTCTCTGAGCAACATTTTCAGGAGCTTGTAGGTTAATACATTCTTTGAGGAGTGGGTGGTGAGAATGGTGACTCTGACAACTCACTTTCTGGCATCTCTGTCCTAAACACCTATTCCTTCAAGTGAGTACTACCAACAGCCCTTGGAAATGGACTTGGAATAGATGTAGAATGAATGGGATTTGTGGTGGCTTTTATATGCAGCTTAGCAAGGAACACCTGAAAGGAAAAGTGAAGATGCTGCTTCCCAGGGAAAGTAGAAACTGAATGCTTTGAAAGGGAAGGAAGAGTTATTATATTCAAAAATACAACCCTGAAAAATTAGAAACAGTTTTACAAAGAGCTTTCTGTTTGTTCTCTTTCTCTCTCTCTCTCCACACCCCCCTTTTTTCTTTTAGTATTGAAGGGGTACACGTGCATGGTTGTTACATGGGTATCTCGCGTCATGGTGAGGTTTGGGCTTTGTTGACTCATCATCCAAACAGTGAACATGGGACCCAATGTGTAGTTTTCCAATCCTTGTCCCCTCCGTCCCTCACTGCTTTTGGAGTCACCAGTGTCTTATTGTTTCCATTTTTATGTCTGTGTGTACTGAATGTTTCGCTCCCACTTCCAAGCGAGAACTTGTAGTGTTCGATTTTGTGTTTCTGCTTTTTTTAACTTTTAATTTTTTTATTTTAAGATGTGGGGTACAATTCAGGGTTAGGTATATAAATGTTCATTATGCAGGTACCCTTGTGCTGAGGTGTGCCCCCTTCCCCAGGCAGACTCCCACTACTGCCAATTCTGCTTCCCCGCCCCTCTCCTGGCATTTTCCCGCTACTGCCAATCCTTTTCTTCTAGTATTTTGGTAATTGTTCAAGGTCCGCCTATGAGTGGGAACATGTGATACTAGATCTTTGTTTCTGTGAAAGATCACTCAGTATTATAGACTCTAAGTCCATCCAGGTTGCTTTGAAGTTCATGATTTTGTTCTTCTTAATTTTTTTTTTTTTTTTTTTTTGAGTTGGCGTCTCACTCTTGTCGCCCAGACTGGAGTGCAGTGGCCGCTGCCGGCCACCACAGCCTCAACCTGCTGGGCTCCGGCGATCGTTCCACCTCAGCCTTCCAAGTAGCTGAAACTACAGGCGTGCGCTACCACGCCCGGCTAATTTTTTGATTTATTGTAGAGATGAGGTCTCGCCAAGTTGCCCTGGCGGGTCTCGAACCCACAGGCTCAGGCAATCCACTCACCTCAGCCTCCCAAAGTGCGGGATTACAGGCTGAGCCACCGAGCCCAGCTGATTTTGTTCTTTAATATTCCATCATGTATATGTACCACATTTCTTTTATCCAGTCTTTTTTTGATGAGCAGCACAGTTAGTTCTATGTTCTTGATACTGTGAACAATGCTGTTCCCAAACATATGTGTGCTGGTATCTTTTTTATAGAGTGATTTGGGTTCTTCTGGGTATATTCTCAGTACAGGATTGTGGGGTCCTATGGAAGGTCAATTTTTAGATCTTTTAGGAATTGCCACACTGTTTTCCACAGAGGCTGTACTGGTTTACACTCCCTTCAACATTATGGAAGAGTTCCCTTTTCCCTGCATTCTCTCCAGCATCTGTTGTTTTTTGAGTTATTGATGATAGCCATCCTGACTGGAGTTAGGTGGTATCTCAGTGTAGTTTGAATTTGCATTTCTCTGATGACCAGTGAGGCTGAGCATTTTTTCATGTATCTGTTGGCTGCTCATATGTCTTCTTTTGAGAACTGTCTGTTCATATCTTTTGTTCACTTTGTAATGGGGTTGTTTGTTATTTTCTTTTTAGCACATTTGTGTTCCTTGTAGATCCTAGATGTTAGACCTCTGACAGACATACCGTTGGCAAATATTTTTTCCCAGTCTGTGGGCTGTCTCCCCGCTCTCTTGATGGTTTCTTTGACTTTGTAGAAGCTTGTCGTTTTGATGAGCTCCCACTTGTCTATCTTATCTCTTATGGCATGAGCGCTTTGGGTTTTGATCAGGATTATGTCCTCCGGCTACATCCATGTTGCTGCAAAGGTCGTGATTTTGTTATTTTTTTGGCTGTGTAGTATTCCATGGTTTATATGTACTACATTTTATTGATCCTATCGACCATGGATGGACACCTAGATTGATTCTATGTTTTTGCTATTGTGAATAGTGTTGTAGTAAACACATGAATGCAGGTGTCTTTTGATGGAATGATTTCACTTTTGCCCCATTTGTGGGTCATTTTTGAGACAGTCTCATGTGGTTCACAATGACAATGGGAGCAATAAGGAAAATTATAACAAAAATATTATGAGATTTGAGCCTTAAATCTGTAACTAGCAGTGTTTCCTTTCCCCTCCAAGTCTAGCTTTTCTTTATTGAGTGGGCAGAATTTACTACCCAGGATATTTTACACAATCACAATTTTCTAGAAATGATTTAGGCATTTGGAGTTTCCCTTCCCAAGACAAGGAAGTTTAGGGCATAATGTTCCATATACATTTTGTTTGTGTCATTTATTCACTGCCTGTCTGCCTTCCTTCCTTCCCTCCCTCCCTTTCTTCCTTCTCTCTTTCTTGATAATATCTTGCTCTGTCGGTTGCCCAGGCTGGAGTGTTTGGTGCAGTCACAGCTCACTGCAGCCTTCAACTGCTGGGCCCAAGAGATCATCCCACCTAAGCCTCCCAAGAGCTGGGACTACAGGCATGTAACCATCTCGCCTCACCTTATCTCCTGCCGTGGTTTACTGAAAGTGTTGGGATTATAGGTGTGAGCCACTAAGTGCACATATTTCAGCAGGCCTATGTATTTTCTTAAATGTGTTAGGCTATCATTTAGCATTCTTTAAGCCAACTACTGATGGGATAAAACCAAACTGAAATGTGAAGAAAAGAGCTACCTAAAATTCTCTCAATAACCTTTCACCAGCTATGGAGTCTATGGTCTACAGTGAAAATCTGCATTTTGAGGTGACCCCTGACATGCAGTGTCAGGCAGGTTCTGCCACTCTGGAGGCTGTTCAAAGGACAAGAACCCAATTTGCCTGTGGGGTTCCCTATTTCTACAACAGGAACCCTTAGTGGCACAATAACTTCCCACTTAACACACTGTATGCATCTCCAAGTGTACGCCGTGTTTTGAGAGTCAGTGCAGTCATTAATACCCTATTCAACGGGAGATCAAACCAGATCAAATATGACTTACCTTAGGCACACCCATAGACATGACAAGAGTGAGGAATATTTTGTTCCCCCAAAGCAGTTTCATATTATTGGAAAAAATTAGTTCTTTGGGAATTAAGTTAGGTATCTGCTTACAGGTAGTAAAAATGGATTTATTTATCAGAAATCTGACAGAACCTTGTCAGGTAAAACCTCTCTTTATGTAGACATATTAACTTCAAACATAGGTTTACATATGCAAGTAGAATTTTATGTTAGTTATATCCACTTACAAGTGTAAAACAACATATGGGCCCAAGGTGCTTGTAAGTGTGTACTGAATAAAACCTTTTCTTTCCTTTTTTTGTTATGCGTTTCAACAAAGGAGCCAGTGTCGCGTGGATATCTCCTGCACTAGACTATCTCCATGGAAATGTGGACAAAATTCCCGGTAATGGTAAATGGAGGTGGAAAAATTAGAACTGGGAGTCAATAAGCAATCGTTCTTTTTCCTCTTGCTTGAGTTTAGAACCAAATGTGAGACTGAGCTGAGGGTCCAGCAGATGGCGCTCAAACTCTCTTGTAGCCAAACACCTGCACTTGGCTGGATAACCTGTGTGTTTCACCCCAAGTTAGGATCAGTGCCCAGTCACTGGTAGGGTTTAGGGACCCCATGATTCCCCCAAGCCCCCACCCTGGGAGAGTCTGCTGCTGTAAGATAGACAGCACAGAGGGACTTGCCTTAGGCACGCCCACAGAAATGACATTAGTGAAAACCATGCTCTTCCCCCAAAGCAGCTTCACATTACAGGAAAAAAGTGGCTCTTCGGGAATTAAGGTAGATAGTTGATCACAGGTAATCAAGAGAGAATCCTGTGACAGAAATATGCAAGAAGCATATGAGAATGTTCGTTCTCTGCAGGCAAACGGATGCCGAAAAGG
>NW_007259621.1:138393-154441 GCF_000164805.1 Carlito syrichta
GGGGGTGCACATTGCTGGGGTGCAGCCCCAGAGGATTCCTCCCCTCCTCACCAGGAGTGTGGGAAATCTTCCCTCCAGCCAAGGTGGCTCATCCTGGCAATCTGATTCTGGCAGGACAGATTGGCTTTGAAGACAGGATGAGCAGCTAGAATCCCATGAAGCTTTTCCTCCTGTCAATAGCTGTGGAGATTTAAGAGAAAAAAAAAAACAGGACAAATGTGTCACTGTGGGAGCAAGCGAAGAGGTGGTCTTTCCTGGGTGCAGCCACATGAACCGGGCCAGTGGCTCCCAAGCCCCATTGGGCGTCAGCCATGGTGGAAGCTGGAGAATGGGAAGAGCTTATTAAAAATGTTTATTCTTGGAAATCACCAAGATTCTCTGAAAGTGGAGCCCTGAATCTACACATTTGTACATGTTTCCAGAGTGACTCTTCCACAGTCAGTCAAGACCCAGCCTCCAGCATTAGGAACCATCAACTTAGATGACTTGGGGATTCATTTACCACAGAATAAGCTTTAAAATGAATGCTGCTGATGTCCCTGATTTTGTCCTACACATTTCTTTCTAAGTTGCATAGTGATAATCATAAGTATGGGTGGGCATCTCTTTGGTACCTAGGTCTCCATTGGGTAGGCGAGGGGGTGATTTCACACAGAGCACTGCACGTGGGCTAGAATGGGCTCCTCGACACAGTCTGCTTCGCTCCATTATTCTGTGACATGCCTACCCAGGGGTCCCAACACGATTTACGTATGTGGAAGCTGAAGATTTGCTTATTGTTCTTGTTCTTGTATTAGGCTGCTGCTTCCCTCATAGTTACTGGTTTTCTTATGTTATAAAAAAGTTTGGAATTGAACTGTGATGGTCAAAACTTGATAACTGTGTTTTTCCTCACACACAAAAAAATCAGACCAATGATCAAAATCACAATTTGTTATAAAATATAAGGATAAAAACATCCTTCAAAGTCTTTAGTGAAGCTTATATGAATGCAAACTTTACGAGCACAGTGATGATAAGTATAGACAGTGGCTCTTGCTTCTGGCATCATTTTCCTTCTGGTATTGAGAGAAGGAAAGCCACAATGCATGTTCAAGTGTCAAGTCTATCTTGTTTGCCGCTCAGTGAAGGAGCAAGGCAAGTACAACCCCTTCACAGATGACTCCAGGTTATCCAGGGTTTTCTGTCTCTGGCTGTTAATCTCTTGATAAGTTGACATTTCAAAAGTCAAGTCATTGTGTGAGATATTAAATGGAGAGTTTTCTCTTTTTTCTAAGCTGGGTTGAATAAGGAAGAGATTCCTCTCTTTTCAAGAAATAGAACTTCCTAAGGCTGTTATCACACACTCACATGATGGTCTTAGTCACATTGTGATATTCTCTGTCCCTTTTTTAGGCCAAGGAGGACCTACCAGGCTCATTCAAAGCTGTGTCCCTCCGGCTTAGGGAGGTCTCCCATCTGGGACTGGGGACTCCAGCCTACTTTGAAGTGTGCTGGGAGCATGAGATTCATTAATTCTCATCCTTTTCCATTTCCTGTTTTTTTCTTTTTTTGTTATTTTTCTTTTTGAGTCAGGCTTTCACTCTGTCACCCAGGCTGGAGTGCAGTGGCACGATCATGCCTCACCACAGCCTCCACCTCTTGGGCTCAGGCAGTCCTTCTGCCTCAGCCTCCACTACAGGTACACACCAGCACACCATGCCCAGATAATTGTGTGTGTGTGTGTGTGTGTGTGTGTGTGTGTGTAAAGATGAGGTCTCACTATGTGGCCCAGGAAATACCCTTTGATAGTGCTACTTTCTAACTGCTAAACAGACCGACAGACTTCCCTGGGGCACTTCTCCATGTTTCTAGTTTGCTCCCTAGAATGTCTCGACACCAGTGATGATGTTCATTTTTTATCTGGTTTCCTGACATACTACAGGCATAGGAGGTGAGCAATTGGTATACAAATGACCCTGGTTTTTATATCTGCGATGAGCAGAGGAAGCAGGTTGTCCCTGCAGGTTGGCCTTGGCTGTGGGCAGCTCAGCAGTGATGTCTCTGTTCACTCTGCCCCTTGTCATCTCACTTAGATGTTCACTATCAGAATATACCCAGCGGACAGCCTGTGCCCTTCCTGCAGAGAACCGTCGTCATTGCCTCTGCCTCGGCAACCACCATCCTTGCCACCACCATGCTGCTGCTGCTGCTCAGGTTGATCATGCACATCAGAAGGAAGCGGCCATTGTGAGTGGCTCTTAGCACTGACCTTCCTTCCAGAAGTCACGGGTGTTTGACCAGCGTTGCCCACAGATGATCCCGGACGACAGAGGAGGGTGGGAAGCTCTGAGCCTGGGTGGGCTTCAGCATCACCTTGTGGAAAAGTACACATGACCTGGGCACAACCGTGGTGATTCTAGCACATAGCCAGGTTTTGGAACGCCTGAACTGGGCCGTGCTTGCTTCTCAAGCACAGGCCTGTTCCCACCATCTTCAGGGCCTCTGAAAGAGGAGATGGTATGTTCACTGCCCGAAGGAGTGAGAAATAGGAATTTGGGTGTGGAAAAGAAAAAACAAATGAACACTGCATAAGAGGGTGGAGAGGGATGAGGCTGTGGAGGGGCCAGGAGAGCAGGCCTGGTGTTCATCTCACTCACATGGGTGTGGCTGCACTGCTTGTTCGAATGTGGAAAGCCCCTTCCTAGAACCAACCCCTGACTTCCTGACCTTCCCCTGTGATCCTGCATGTGAGGTCAAATGCTTGGCATAGCAGTGGCCCTCCAAAGTTCTGTTCCAGCAGTGGTCATTTGCACAGGTCAATGCTTGTCTGCACCAGTTGTTAAATATTTGCCTTATGTCCCTGGATGAGCAGGCTCACTGTGGCAGTCACTAGAAAGTTAATGGTTTGCAAGATCTGTGCATGCATAATTGCATTTGAAATGATGTGCCTTGTGCTGCATGCCCGGAGACACATATTCCTGATCATAGAGAAAATAGCAGCTCACCACAGGTCTGTTAAGTGCTCAGCTTGTCCCCAGAGAAAGCGGGTGAGGGTGTGTGGTGAGGGACAAAGTGTCCATCCTCACTGCCACCCATCCTTTCAGTCAGGAGGCTGCAGTATTTCCCTTTCTCCACAAGGGTGGCATGGCTTTCCCTCCATGCCAAGGTTCCTGGGACAGATGGACACTCATTCCAGTCACCGACCCCTCACATCCAGCCACCTTCTCTGAACAGGGCTCATCCGTTGGACCCAACATTTTCTCTCTAATCCCCCTTGAAGGACCAAAAGAAGCCGCCAAAACTGTGACCCCATTTCACAGAGACAGTCAAAGCCATGGATGGCCAGAGTTAGTTCTGAGAAGGTTGTGGGAAGGGAGCTCCCCAGAGGCTCTGTGCTGCCCAGAGGCAAAGTGATGATCATAGATGATGAACCTTCCTGAGGGGAAGTGGAATCCTCACCCCTCAGAAAGGTCAGCCTTTCTCACTGCCCCACAGGAGACCATAGGAATGCCTGTATATTCAACTAAGCATATGGTTTCTGTCATGTTTTGTTTTAGATCTCCTCCGGCACCCACAACATATAGTTTTTTTACAATGAATAGGAAGACTGGTGGCAAAAGTCTCCAGAATTGCACGAAATATACAAAAAACCTGGAACAGCTGACGTTCAATTCCTGTGTGTAAGCCAGTCGTGGGGCTTGCCCAACCAGACCTGATACTCTTGTCTGAGGATATTCTCCATCCAACCACCACCAAGAAGGAATTGGCATTCTGGCTGTGAGGCATATGCCCCAAAACTTTTACCTTTCCATCCCAATTTCCCATGGACCACGAAAAAGTGCTTTAACCACAAGATTCTTATGAAGATATAGCACTAAAGACAAGTGCAGGAAAGTTAGCACAACTACCCCAAGACAAACCTGATGAACTATGAATTTAGTCACTTAATAAAGTATTGTTTCATGCATTCATTCATTCATTCATTGAACAGATATTATGAACACCTTATATGTAAACAATATCAAAATACAATGAGGGGCCGAGCATGGTGGCTCACGCCAGTAATACCAGAACATTGCATGACCCAGGAGGCAGAGACCAGCCTAGGCAACATACCAGAGCTCATTTCTACACAAAGCAAAAAAAATTATCTGAGTGTGGTGGCACATGCTTATAGTCCCAGTTACTTGGGAAGCTGAAACAGCAGGATCACCTGAGCCCAGGAGGTCAAGGCTGTGGCGAGCTGTGATTATGCCACTGTACTCCAACCTGGGTGACAAAGTGAGACCTTGCCTCAAAGAAAAAAAAATGCAATGCAGGAACCAGGAATGAATCAGGCCTGGTTTTCAAGATATCAGTCTGGGTTGGGGTGAGAACAGGACTCTACTAGATATCTTTTGTGGGAAGTGGCAGCACAGGAGTATTCTACAAATAGACTAATAGGAATCGTGGGGGCTCTCCAGAAGGAGAGGTGATTTTCTGCTTGCGTGATGAAGAAAAATAAATACAGTAAGTAGCACTGTAAAGGTCCAGGCACGGTGGCTCAGCTCTGTAACGCCAGAACTTTGGAAGGCCGTCCCGGGAGAATTGCTTGAGCCCGGGAGTTTGAGGCCAGCTTGAGCAACATAGTAACCCTCATCGCTACAAAAATTAGCCAGGTGAGCTTGCATGTGCCTGGAATCCCAGGTATCGGGAGGCTGAGGCAGAAGGATAGGCTGAGCCCAGGAGGTTGAGGATGCAGAGAGCCGTGATTGTGCCGCAGTAATCCAGCCTGGGTGATGGAGTGAGACTCTGAAAAAAACCAAGAGTATAAAGAAAAAGGATTAATTTATAAAGCTGTTAAGAGAGTTAAGGGAAACCAACAAAGACTGGCAAAGTACCCTGGAGTAAGCAAGAGTGGGAATCTCCCCTCCCATGAGGGGAGGGAGCAGTATAAAAACCTTGAGAAAGGAAGATAGCGCCTCTGATAGGCCTAATCCCTCGATGGAGGAAAGGGGCCCACTGTAACCACCTAACAGTGAGACCTCAGGGGAATAAGCACCCTGAACTCATGCTCTCTCTGCCCTTCCACCTTCTGCAAGTGGCTTCCAACTGGCCAAACCCCACAGGAAGCTAGATGATTGTAAAAGAATCACTGGTGAAATTCATCAGTCTCCCAGGGTGCAGAGTCCAAGGAAGAGAGGAGTACCCAGGCCAAAGGAAGACTGTCCCTCTACCTTCTGAAGGGTCATTGAGAAATCAATGGACTAAAGGCAGAAAAATAAATAACATATACATTTATGAGTGTGCTTGGGGAAAATCACAGTGATTGCTCGACATCCCGAAGGGGTACAGAGGCTTATACACCCTACTTCTTATGGTTAAGGGAGCTGTGGAGGTATGGAGATTTTAGGGGTGCAGTAAATGACTTAGGGGAATTCAGTGGCTTGAAGAATACACAATGGCCTGGGACAAAGTCTGTTGGGCCCGCCAAGTAGACAATGGTTGTGATAGAAGCTTGTGCAGATGTGTGGAAGACTACAGACTTTCTCCCTGTGAAACGGGTTTTGTTAATGAAATCTCAGGGAAGAAACCAGAGGTCACTGTTTTCTTCTTTGGTGCATCCAGGCTTTTGGCAGATAAGGGAACTTCTAGAAACAACTGCATCCCGTGTTTTGGGAGAATAAGTGGATTGAGAGACAGGAGATGGAGGGTAGAACTTGAGGCTTCTTCTTCAGTTCAGTATGTCGAAGTACCATATTCCAGAGTATTGTTTTCTGAGTCCAGGTTTAGAGCTAGACATAGCACGGTTCATCACTTTTGCCCATCAGCATGCATGTTTGTCCTTTTTTATGGATGAGAACTCCAAATTCCTTGTCCTTCACATGAATGACACAAAAAGTTCCATTGGCTACTTACCAGTTAAGTTTCAGTTACCCAATTGAAACTTAAATTATTAGCCATCACAACGCTCTTCATATGAGGCACTGGGAAAAATACTGAGAAGCAAGCTATCCTAAAACATAGCTGTCATAGTCCCTGCTTCTGTAGTTGGCCATGCAGCTTGAGGTAATAACCACAAGTTCTCTCTTCTACCGCCCATTTTGTATGACTTTTGTTATCCTCCAGTACCTTAGCCACATGGGGTTCATTTTATGGGGAGAATGTTCCAACCACTCATGTTTGTAGATCCTTCGTAAATCTTTATGGGTTTGTATGGGTTGCTACGTTTTCTGCTGATAGGGACTCTAGGGCATGGGAATCCTAACATCCTCCCTAATGGGAATCTCTGGGCTCTAGATGTGGTCCTCCTGGCCCTGATTATAGTCCAACTTCTCCTTGGTGAACAGGATCAATCACCCAAATGAACACAGTGACCTCCTGCTCTGCCTGGTGGTTCAGTGAGTTGAGAAACTCTAAATAGCTAGGAGCAGTTTCAGCTTGTGACTTAACTGAACCAAGACTTTGTTCTGGGTGGAAGCATTCCCTCTCTGGGTATAAGAATCTCTAAACCAACTAAGCTCAGGTCTTGCAATAGGAAGCAAAAATTCCTTTAGAGATCTTTTTGTGTGACAGCAAGAACAATTATTCTCCCCTTCATTCCTTGTTCCCAAGCTCATGCATTCTGGGTATGAAGGAGACAACACCGTATATCGACTTAGGCTGTAGCCTATAGGTCAGTTCTCCAGATTGTGGGGTGTTGTGTTCTGTCTTACACTATGACTGAGCCTTCAGTAGGCTCAGGAAGACCTGGGTTGAGGAACTAGTTTATGTACTTGCAGGGGCAGGTTAAGCAAGTTGGATATCCATAATACAGGCCATCAAGAGGGACAGGCTGGAACCCACACACGAACTTAAGTCCACAAGTGGAATTTCTTCTTCTTTAGAAACTGAAGTTCTGCTCTTAGGCCTTTTAGATGATTGAGTCAGGCAGATTATCTAGATATTCTCTCTTAAAGTGATTACAGATCTTAATCATATCTATACAATTATTACAGCAATACCTAGATTAGAGCATTTGAATGAATTACTGGGGACTCTGGCCTGAACAAGCTGATGCAGAAAACTGACCATTGCAATCATCCCTGTTAGCTTATCACCCAAGCACATTTCTCTAGACTATATTTATTTTCTAAGTGAATGCAATAACAAGGCCATACTTCTGCCTAGCTGGCTGTAACATGATACACCTATCCTACATACAACTGAAACTACATCTAACACTTTCTCCAAAAGAGAATACAAACTTTTTGAGAACTTTTTTCCTTTGATATCCTGTAACTTGATTTTATTTTTTCTATTAAAAAAATTTTAAATATATATATATTTTTGAGTTGGAGTCTCACGTCATCACCCACGACTGGGCTCTGGCCTTCCTTCCGCCTCGGTCTTCCTAGTAGCCAGAACTACAGGTGCCTGCTACCATGCACAGATAATTTACTTATTTATTGTAGAGAGAAGATTTCACCCAAGTTTCCTGGGCTGGTCTCGAACCCGTGGGCTCAGGTTATCCACTCTCCTCCGCTTTCCAAAGTGCTGGGATTACAGGCTGAGCCACCGAGCCCAGCCTAGTAACTTGACTTTATTCACAGGATATGAGAGTACTTAGAGGTGCCCTAAGAGAGCCTCTCTATTCCAGAATACCGTTCCTTATCTCCCTTGTGCAGTAAAAACCTAATTTTCCCTGGCTTGTCCAATATATGCCCAATCTCAGTTAGCTTCCCCTGTGCATCCTCAGACATGGTACACAGTAATTCTCTATCAAAGCACTCATCAGTGTTTGCAATGCTGTGTTTATTTGTGTGAGAATTTGATTGTTGTCACTCTCCTTCTAAACAGTAAGATCCTTGAGATTGGCTCAGCATGGAATATCTCATAATTACTGAATTATAGATGAAAATTTACCTTGGAATTATAAGGAAACTAGCTGGTGTTTTGAAAGGACTTTCCAGTTCTTCCTGAAAGGGTTATAGGAGACCAGTCTATAGTATGTGTCTTCAGGATTACAGAAGAGAGTGGCAGACTTGAAAAAGTGTTTTGATAGTTCCTTTCAAAGAAGTGTTTTGATGGTTCCTTTCAAAGGACAAGATCAAGACTCAAGATTCAGCCTTCCCACGTAGTGCCCTTGCTTGCATTCTTGCCCATACACTGGGAGGAAATGACCAGCAGGAAATCACACAACCAAGCTCATCTATTTGGTGTCCCTGCCCACCCCCTCTAAGGCTCAGTCTCTTGGAGGTGTGTGTTTGCTGGTACTCTTGGGATCAGGTGAAGAACTTCAGCGCAACAATCAACCTCACAGGGATTTCCCTTCCCACTTCCAGTAGTCTGGGAAAGAGAATGGGAAACAAGGATCTGATAGTTAGATTCCTGAAACACTGGGTCACCCTTTGAAGCTCATGGGAGAACAGACCCAGTAAGAATCTTCAGCACCACAACTCAAGACCTATTGAGGTGAATGTTCCATTTTCATCATAGCAAAACTGTACATTCTATGAGGGAATTAGAGTACAAAGACACTGCTTTTCGTTCAGAGTCTCAGAGGTGCAGAGGAAACCAATTCATTTTATATACTTTAAATGAACTTACAACCAATAAAATTCTAATGCTGTAAATGGTAAAATCTTTTGCCTTGGCAAGCACTTCAAAACACAAAACTCCACCGTGACAGTTAATATATTGCTCAAAATACACTCTTGTAATCAATTAATTTATTACACTTGACTATTGTGCCTGTTAATCCAAATTTAATCATTTCCTTAAAGCTGGTTTACCATTCTCAAGTCCATGAAAAAGTTCCATTGAAAAAATACACCCAGGGAGCAACACAAAGTTTCAAACTGGGGACACACTGGCTCTTTAAGGGGGATTTGAAAGTTTATATCCCTCCCTCATCTCTAGAAGCTGTACACTCCCTGGTGTCCAGATTTCCCTTCTGCTTAAATAAGGGTATATCTGTGGTTTCTGTCAGCTCCATGTGTCTGAGGTTTTCCCATATTTAAGGCTCCAGTGTACGTGATCTGGTTTATTTTTAGTCCAAAGGCATCTTAGGGATGAGGCCAGAATTCCAAGTGAGGTTCAAATTTAAATAATGGCAGTGGTCCAAGTACACAACACAGACTGCCAAAAATGGCTCTTTAAAATGTCTTAGAGCTGGGCTGGGTGGCTCAGCCTGTAATCCCGCACTTTGGGAGGCTGAGGTGAGTGAATTGCCTGAGCCAGTGGGTTCGAGACCCACCTGGGCAACTTGGCGAGACCTCATCTCTACAATAAATCAAAAATTAACCAGGCGTGGTAGCGCGCGCCTGTAATTCCAGCTACTTGAAAGGCTGAGGGGAAGGATCGCTGGAGCCCAGCAGGTCGAGGCTGCGGTGGCCGGGAGCGGCCACTGCACTCCAGTCTGGGCGACAGAGTGAGACTCCAACTCAAAAGAAATAAAAAATAAAATAAAATAAAATAAAATGTCTTAGAGCTCTTGAGTCATACTAAGCTCCTTATTTTACAAAAGAGTACAGTGAAATACAGAGAAATACAGTCTTTTATTATGATTAGTCTATTTATCTTTCAAGGCTCAGTTCAGACATCCATTCAGACAACTTCTTCTGAACATTCCCCACTTTCATCAGCACCAAATATTTAACAGAGTGTCTGTTATGTGCCAGCCCCTATTCTAGGCACTTGGTATTCCACAGTATCAAATGGAGACAAAAATCTCTGTTCTTGATCAGCTTAGATTCTAACACAGGGAACAGGCAATGCAAAATAAATGTAATGAATAAATAAATCACACCTGTATGGGGAAGGCAGGATCGTAAGGATCAGGATTACCTGAAAATGGGGGTTAGTGGGGGTTGTGATTTTTAAATAGTCAGGTAGACCTCACTGAGAAAGTCACAGTTGACAAAAACTTAAGGGAGGCGAGGAAGTTAGCCATGCAGGTATCTGGAAGAAGAGCAAGCCAGGCAGGGTGACCACACATTCAAAGGTTCTTAGGCAGCACCATGCCTGGTGGGCTCAAGAAATAGTGAGCAGGTCAGTGAGAGGTAAGGGGTAGAGGAGGGGAGCAGGTTGTGCAGAGCACTTGGGACCACTGAAGGGCTTTGGGCAGAGGGGTGTGTTGAAAAAATATAGAGCTGAATCTCTGAAATTAAAACATTCTATATGGGAAGAAATCATTGTAATTCGGGACATACATGCAGACTGGGTGGTCTTTGGTGTCTCTGAAGAACAATGAGAAGATGAAAGTTTTATTTAAAAAAAAAGAAGTTACAGCCGGGCTCGGTGGCTCAGCCTGTAATCCCGCGCCTTTGGGAGGCTGAGGTGAGTGGATTGCCTGAGCCCACGGGTTCGAGACCCACCCGGGCAAATTGGTGAGACCTCATCTCTACAATAAATCAAAATGAGCCGGGCGTGGTAGCACGCACCTATAGTTCCAGCTGCTTGGAAGGCTGAGGCAGAAGGATCGCCAGAGTCCAGCAGGTTGAGGCTGTGGTGGCCGGGAGCAGCCACTGCACTCCAGTCTGGGCGACAGAGTGAGACTCCAACTCAAAAAAAAAAAAGAAGTTACGTATTGCTCTTTGAGAAAGTTCATTGACGCTAGTAATGTTTAAGGGAGCTGGCAAGTTTTGAATGGTTAAGTGACAGCAATGGGTAAAACTATTCTTGGAGTTACAGGGGATTGTTTCAGCATCTATCAGTAAAGCTAATTCCAGGTTACAGAAGATATTTTTAGCAGTCAGGATTCCAGAGAACTACATTTTGGAGCAATGTTTTGTGTTCTGAGTCCTTTCGACTGTTTTAGTTGGGCATGACAAGAATGATCCAACTCATATGATCAACTTTCACAAGTGACATGAGCTGACTTCTGATTTCAAAGGCCCACTCTGGTTGCTGTGTTGAGAACAGAATGTGGAAGACAGACATGGAAACATGGACACTTGATCAGGGCTATTGCAGTCTCTCAAATGAGAGATGATGGCAGATTGGATCTGGTGGTAGCGGTAGAGTGATGAGTGGTTTTATTCTGGTTATATTATGAAAACAGAACCAACAGGATTGACTAATAGGTTGGACAAGTTTGTAAACCAAAAATAAAATTAGACCGAGAGACTCAAAGGACTCAAAAAACTATACTTGCTATGAAAGAAATGTTTACTATATGAATTCCTACCTCACGTTCACTGTATTTTATAAACCCCTACCTCACGTTTGCTGTATTTTATAAATCCCAATCTCAAACCCCATAAGACTAGGCATATGTAAGGCGCCTGGTAGTAACTGTGACCATAAAGTTACAAAATATTTGCAGTGTTTATACTTAGAACTTTGTTAAGTTTTTGTTTGTCCCATAATAACCATGTTAATTGAAATAACCAGCTTCTTCTGCTGGCAGTGTGTGAATGTTAAGCAATAAGCCCCTCCCGGACATTCCTTTGCTTGAATTATGGTGGGCTCTGTGGCGCCAGCCACTCTTCTGGTGGGCTCTGTGGCGCCAGCCACTCTTCTGGTGGGCTCTGTGTTATTTCAAACCTGCTTGTATGCCCGAGCTGATTTATGCACAGTAACAGTGACTGTGTAAACTTCAGCTTATCTAACATTCCAGATGGCTTAACTAACTGCACTCTGCCCGTGTAGCCGTTAGTAGTCAATCACGGGCAGCTGAGCCCATGCCCGCGCAAATCAAAAACGAACCCACCAATCTCAAGCTCTCCTGTCCCCTGACATCACCACAAACCTAATTGAGAACTAATTCTGCAAGATCCGTGGACTTCGTTTTCTACGTCATGCCTTCTTCTAATTGGATAATGTCTCAAGCCTAGGAAAAACTGGTCATGCTCAGTCCCTCCCTCATAACTGTGTATATAAACTACTTGCTGTACTAGGTCGGTGCTCTCGTTCCTGTACCGCTGCGCCGGTTACAGACGTGAGCCCAGGCTCAAGCCTGAATAAAGACCCTAGTGTGATTTGCATCGGAGCTGGCTCTTTGGTGGTCTCTCAGATTCAGGATTTGGGTACAACAAGACACCCCCAACTGAACAGATCCCCTTGGAGTCAAGAGGTCAGACAGAGCAGAGACTCTCCCTCAGGGGGCTGCATGCCCCCAAACGTGGAAATAAAGGAAAATTTCAAGTTCTCTCAAGGGAAATTCCAGGCACCAACTAGCTTTGAGAAATAAATAAGCATCTTGATAAGCAAGAAGGTAATAGTAGCCTAAAACAATAGCCAAGGAGGTTAGAATCACAAGATGTTTGGTTCCCTTATGGAAACAAAAGAAAACATTTTACCATATGTCCTTGAGTTATCTTTCCAGAAACCTGGACTGCCACCAAATGGATCTCCCTGCAGGCAGACTTCAGATAAGGATAACTGGGACAGAGATCTAACCACCATTCTTTGTTCTAAATTTCTTCCTGAGGGGCCTGGAGGAAGTCACACCTACCAGCAGAGCTAACATTCTTTTCTGCTGATTCCAAAATGTTAAGCAAAGCTTCCTTTTCTTAACCAATTCCAAATCCTGAATCTAGCTATGACTGGTAAACGTCCCCCTCCTTCAAGATATCTTGTTGGCCAAAACCAATGAGTAACCTCTATGTGTGCTACCACGCCCGGCTAATTTTTGATTTACCTATAACTTCCAAATTTTGATTTGCCTATAACTTCCGACTTTCCCAAGATTTATCTCTGCCCTTAAACACCCTTACCTGCATGTTATTAGGGAGGTTAAGATTGAAGCATTAGCTGCCTGATCCTCCTTGCTTGGTGCCCTGCAAATAAATGTCTGCCTTGCTCCCTCTGCAAACTATCAAACTCAGTGTGAATATCTGGGCTTACTGTGCCAGGCAAGCAGATCCCAATTCAGTTTGGTAACAGAGGACTCTAGAAAAAACCTTAAAACTTTAAAACTAAGTTTTCAGCCGTGATGAGGTGAGTGGTCAGATACATCCTGCTATAATCCTTCCCATTAGCGGTTTAGACACACGATGAACCAGCATTAATGTTAAAATAGGGATCATAAAACTGACTGAACAATAAGACACCAAATTATAAACAGTACCTAAGGCTGTGCCAGGCAAGGGTTAATTCATGCACCCCTACACATGAAGAATAAACTATGTTCTAATTACCACTGGTTTTACTTTAGCAACTAAATAAGCACTGGTCTCAAGATGAACAATATTAAAACAATTGCAACTCATCCAGCTCACAGACTGTAACTGACCCTCTGTTCCCATAAGCCAAAACTACAGTTTTGAACAAGAGACTGATTTTAGTAACTTCCTCCTGATAAGAAGACCACCAACCATAAGAAGACCACCAACCATGGACTGATTCTGGCTGATTTATGAAGGCTGCACACTGCGTACTCTGCTTCACTTTTGACATAAAGAGCCTAATTGTAATACATTTAAATGTTGAGTCTCCACCCCAAGGTGAACATGGGTTGTATGTAACATACATGTTTGTTCAGTATGCCTGCATCAGGACTACCTTCATGAATATACAGCTCCTCCTGTAACTTGTTAAAAATGTATGTTTAGCCAACCTGTTCAGCATAAAGATTCTACCCAACTCCTCCTTCAAAGTACCTGTCTCTAGTCTTTGAACGACGGCTGTGTTTCTCAGCTTGTAGGATGGCCACCTTGTAGGCTACAACCCCTTAGAAGAAATAAAGTCTCCTTTCTAAATGTTTTAAGACTATGCCTTTTTTTTTTTTGAGTTGGAATCTCACTCTATCGCCCAGGCTGGAAGCAGTAGCACACTCACGGCCACCCCAGCATCGACCTGCTAGGCTCTGGCGACCCTTCTGCCTCAGTCTTCCAAGTAGCCAGAATTACAGGCACGCGCTATCATACCTGGCTAAATTTTTTTTATGTAGTGTAGAGACAAGGTATCGCCAAGTTGCCTGGACTGGTCTCGAACGTGCAGACTCAGGCAATCCACTCGCCTCAGCCTCCCAAAGTGCTGGAATTACAGGCTGAGCCACCAAGCCTGACCACTGTTTTTTTTTTTTTTTAAGTTAACAGGTTTTAAGAGAAAAAAATGTTTCTTAGGGGTTTTTTTTCTTTACGTCTAAGTTACATACTTACACACACTCCAATTCATCACAGAGTCATGATTTTTTTTTTCCCATTTCTTTCACTTTGCACTAAGGTATCTGAGGGCAAACATTGTGCTAGGTTCACCTTTAAATTTCCAATGCCTATGAAAGGACAGACTGAGAGTGGGAAGCCATATTTCATCTTGTTCTTAAACCCTGACACAATGATGAGAAAGTAGAAGCTATGCTTTTGGAGAAATGCACACTTTAGGTATAATTAACTTTACTGACTTTGTCTTTTCAGAAACAGACTTCCAGGTATCAGAGCTATCTCATAGTGGCAATCAAGCTTGCCTAGAGTAAAGGGAATTTACAAGGCCTAAGATATCATGCATTGGGCAAGGACTGTAAAAGTCATGAAACTTGTAATTACAAAAGTTATAACCGCTCAGAGGGGGAGGAGGCGGGGATTCGATCTTCCAGTAAATTGGACACTATCTACAGGGAAGTCAAGGACCCACCCAAAGCTACCCACTGGGAATGCCTACGAGATAAGGGGAGGTACACCCTCCATTAGGTCTAAGGAATGTCGTTTGGGAAGGTGCAGGAGAATTAGAATCCTTGTCACACCCTTCTCTAGGGTCTGTGATAATGTGGGCGGACATTAATGGGTCTCTGTGTCACAGGTTCTCCAAGACATCCACAGGTGGTCGATAAGGAAGTCACAGCAGTCACGTGCAACATCTCCAAGAGAAGGATTTAAGCCAGGACTCTGGGGGGCTACACCGCCACACTCACCTAGAGTGTAGGCCCACTCCCTGTCTGTGGGGGGTGAACTTTTCTTAAATAAATCTTGTCTTCTCTCACCTCTGAGTGTTGCAATTCTTTGCAATTTACTCAGATCTCTGGGTTTGCGGCGCGCACCTCCCTGGCAGTGCTGCGCGCCTCCCTGCGCCTCTCCACCCTCACCCGATCCATCCATACCCTAACAGCCTACTGTAGCATCAAATAAATATTTATTGAATAAATGTACATTTGACACTCAATGTTCATTTATTCACATGTCTTCAAATGGGACATGTGAATTCACATTGGATCCAACACTGTCTTTATTATCTCTCTACTAAGATACCTTTTGCCTCAAGTATGAAAACCTATTTGCTGATCTCTCAGAGAGGCTAGATCAGGACCCCTAAGAGTTCAGGTTCTACTTGCTGACCACCTTTTCAGGGCTGTATTAGTTTTCTGTTGTTGTGGGTGGTACTGTGAAATACATATTTGGTCTTCATCCCTGATGATTCCTGGCATACAACTCTTTATTTTTTTGAGTTGGAGTCTCACTCTGTTACCCAGGGGCTGGAATGCAATGGCACGCTCATAGCCACTGCAAGCTTGATCTGCTGGGCTCAGGCGATCCCTCCACACCAGCCTTTCAAGTCGCTGGAATTACAAGCGCATGCCACCACACCTGGCTAATTTTTAAAAATTATTTATTGTAGAGACCAAGTTGCTCAGGCTGGTCTCAAACCTCTGGGCACAGGCAATCCTCTTGCCTCTCTGCTTCCCAAAGCACGGGATTATAGGCTTGAGCCACCATGGCATACAACTCCTTTTATTTTTTATTTTTTTGAGTTAGAGTCTCACTCTTGTCACCCAAGCTAGAGTGCAGTGGCACGCTCACAGCCACTGCAACCTTGACCTGCTGAACTTAGGCGATTCTCCCACCTCAACCTTCCAAGTAGCTGGAACTACAGATGTACACCACCACACCTGGCTAGTTTCTTTTTGTGTGTGTGTACGTGTGATTTATTGTAAAGATGAGGTCTCACCAAATTGTCCAGGCAGAACTTGAACCTCCGGACTCAGGCAATCTTTTTGTCTTGGCCTCCCAAAGTGCTGGGATTATAGACTGAGCCACTGTGCCCAGCCAGCATACAACTCTTAAAATCCTTGGAACCTCCAGATGATAAAAATGTCTTTTGTAGTTAGGCTCGGTGGCTCAGCCTGTAATCCCGTGCTTTGGGAGGCTGAGGTGAGTGGATTGTCTGA
>NW_007259621.1:154551-167735 GCF_000164805.1 Carlito syrichta
ACTGCACTCCAGTCTGGGCGACAGAGTGAGACTCCAACTCAAAAAAAAAAAAAATGTCTTTTGTATGCTATGAAATGACTGATGGCTGAGAGCCCCTAGACATCTTCAGAATGGGGGCTGGTCACAGGAAAGACCAAGGCATAATTAGGGTGGTATTTCAGTCCCGCTCCTCTACTTCCAGGAAGGAGAAAGTGGCTGAAGGTTAAGTTGATAACCAATGGCCAATGATGAAGTTTGCCTGCAGAGAGATCCATTTGGTGGCAGTCCTGGTTTCCGAAAGACAACTCAGAGATGTATGTTAAGATGAATGAGCTTCGTGATAGCTAAACACATGGAGATTCCCAGACGGTGGTGGTCCCAGATGGGTCATGAAAGCATCATGCCCCTTCCAATATGCCTTACCTTATCCATCTTTTCCATTTGGTAGTTCATCGGCATCCTTTGTAACATCCTTTATAGCAAGTGGATTCTGTGAGCCCTAGCAAATTAACTAAACCTAAGGAAGGGGTTGTGGTAACTTCTGGCTTATCTAGTCAGTCAGAGGTATAGGTGGCAACCTGATTCTTGGAATTAGCATCTGAATTGGAGAGCAGCTTTGTGGGACTGAGTCCTCAACCTAGAGGATCTGATGCTATTTCCAGGCAGACAGTGTCAGAATTGAATTGAAGGATACCCAACTGGTGTTCACTGCAGAATTGGTTTGTGGGTGGGAGGGCTCTACTGGGAACCCTGGTAGTCAGAAGTACTGAGTACATTGTTGGGTGAACAGAGGTGGTCTGTATGGAGAGTAAGAGTAGGAAAAATACTTTGATTTTTCCCATATCTTATACTGTATAGCACATTATTACACACTTAGCAACTTACAACAGCACATTTATTATCTCACACTTTCCATAAGTCGAGAGAGTCCAAGCATAGTTTAGGTGGTCCTCTGTTAGAATCTCACAAGGCAATAATCAAGGTGCCAAACTATGTTCTCATCTGAAGGCTCAAGTGGGGAAGAATCTGCTTCCATCTCATTTAGAGTGTGAGCAGAGTTGATTTCCTTATGGTTGTAGGGACTGAGGGCTCTAGCTTTTTGCAGCCTGATGGCTAGAGGCATCCTGTCCTTCCTAAATGCCACCTGCAGTCCTTTGCTCTGTGAGCTTCTCTAACACGTCTGCTTCATCAAGCCACAAGGAGAGTCTTCAATCTGGTAAGAAGCTTTGTTGAACATAATCACAAGAGTGACATTTCATCACCTTTACTTCGTTTTATTAGTTAGAAGCAAGTCACAGGCCCTACTCACACTCATAGGGATGGCATTACACAAAGGCCTGAACACCAGGAGATAGAAACCACTGGGAGTGGGGAGGGAATCACAGTGATTTTCATCATTACATATATGTTTGCTTCCTATCCCAACAATTCTGACCCTGTATAAGCTCTAGTACAGCATTGTGCCCTAAACCTGTGCTGTCCAATCTGGTAGTCACTGGTCCCCTATGTAGCTAGTGTTGCTGAAGAACCGGATTTTTAGTTTATACACATTCTTAATGGATTTAAATTAAATTTAAAAACAGATACTCAACTCAATAATTGGAAAAATTTTCTGCGTGTCTGGAACATCTGAGGCATAGGAATAATTTTTCAACTATAAATTTTACTAAGTCTAGATGCTGACCCCGTATCTCCATTAAAAATTCAGCGTTCAAATTAAGGTGCGACGTTAATTGCCAAATACACATTTTAAAAAGATTTTAAAGGTTTCAAAGGCTTGTTATGAAAAAAGAAACGATCTCCTTAATTTAAAAACTGATTACATGTTGAAATGTACATATTGGGCAAAGCATATTATTAAACACAATTTCACGTCTCTATTTGTCTATTTAAAAAACACACAGGTTACCAGAAAACTTAAAGTTACACATGTGACTCGCGTTCTGCTGCTGAAAGAAAATGCAGAACTTTGCACTTACAGCAGGATGAGCAAGACAAGCTCCCAAAATTAGCTAACAAGGTAAGGCAAAATCTGATTAAGTCAAGTCGGGGCTCAGGAGAGGGGAAGTTGGAAGTATCCACAGGCTGGGAACGTCTTTAGCAAGCTTCGAGACCTCCGCGTGGCCAGCTGCGCGGGGCGTGTCCGGCCGCCCCCGCCTTCTTTTCGTCCGCGCCGCGATCGTGAACGCGCTGCAGCGCTTGACCCGGCCGCCACGCCGTAGATCGCGCTGCACGCCCGGCAGCTACCATGGCGGATGTGTCCGAGAGGACGCTGCAGCTGTCGGTGCTGGTAGCCTTTGCCTCAGGCGTAGTCCTGGGCTGGCAGGCGAACCGGCTGCGGAGGCGCTTCCTGGACTGGAGGAAGCGGAGGCTGCAGGACAAGCTGGCGGCGACGCAGAAGAAACTGGACCTGGCCTGAGACCCCGCGCCGTCGGTCCCCGCGTGGCCACCTTGCCATGCCCGCGCGGGAGGTCAGGCTCGGCGCCGGCCCGAGCCCGGCTTGCCTTGTACCCCCCAGCCTGTCGTGGTGGACTCTTCCCGCAGTGTCGGTGAGCCGTGCATACAGTAGCACTCCAAGGGGAGACGTTTGGGTCGGGCGGACATCTTGGGGCCGACTTTGGATAGCTTGCAGGAGGTGACTTGTTCGCCCAGAGGAGGAGGACGTTTTGTTTTCTCTAGTAACGTGCTCTTTGGTGTCGTATTTTAGTTTACTGCGGGTGTTTAATGGGAATGTCTTGCCCCGTGCAATATCGTCTTACAGCCAGAAAGCATCAGACTTCAGAATGGACCGGGGAGGTGTGTTCTTGCCACCTTCCTCCTCCTCCCCACACCCATCATTCTTTCCCATGACCTCCTTGGTTAGCACCATAGGACGTCTTTGCATTGACGTTTTGTAAACTCCAGTCTGAATCCTTAGGTTGTTGGCAGCCCGGTAAAGTGGCAAGAGTGGTTTGTAAGCCTTTCATCTAGTAACTAGCTTTTACATCACAGCTGTGCATGCTAAATTTTCAGGACTTCTCTGTAGCACCAGATCTTATAGTTTTTGTTTTAACACCACAGTATAATAATTTGAAGTTTGGTTATATGTTTCTAATTTTTTCTCTTTTCTGTTTCCAGCAGCTTGTTGAAGATTGATATTGAGCACTGGAAAGAATTATGTCTTCTTGCACTTTATGAGTCAATTTTATTTTTAAAATAAAAAGCTTTAAACGCCTTTGAACGTTTTTTTCTGAAAGGAAAATCTGTGTCTTGCCTGTCATGCAGTTTACTGCATCAAGAGCTCTTGATTCTCAAAACTGACACACTAGTGTTTTGAGCAGATGTCTTAGGGAACTTATGCCAGTTTCTTGGTACAATCACAAAACAGAGTTAGCTGAAGGAACATTTTTGGTTTTTTTTACTGGATCTATTGAAAAGCAAAGAGCTGTGTAAACATAAGTAAGGTAAGGGTGATGTATGTAAGACCTTCGAACTTCCAAGAGGGGCAATGTACTCCAAATTCAGAGGATAAGTTTTTATTAGCAAAAGTCTCCTTTTATGTGTTGTTATGGAATATACATGTGAAGGGGAATCCCTCTTAAACAGCTTAGTAGTAAATCCCAACCATATCTAAAAATCAAGAGTGAGTGACCAAGTTCCTGTTATTTTTGATCTGCGAGAGGTGTTAGCACACTGCCTGTACTCATTCCTTTAAAGATTAATTTTGTAGCCGGGCTCGGTGGCTCAGCCTGTAATCCCGCGCCTTTGGGAGGCTGAGGTGAGTGGATTGTCTGAGCCTGCGGGTTCGAGACCCGTCTGGGCAGCGAGACCTCATCTACAATAAATCAAAAAATCAGCCGGGCATGGTAGCGCATGCTTGTAATTCCGGCTACTTGGAAGGCTGAGGCGGAAGGATCACCGGAGCCCAGCAGGTCGAGGCTGCGGTGGCCGGGAGCGACCACTGCACTCTAGTCTGGGCGACAGAGTGAGACTCCAGCTCAAAAAAAAAGATTAATTTTGTGTTTCAGCCCTACATTAACATAATAATATTCAGAAAAGTTGTTTCCACAGAAGGACCCTTCTCCATACGGCCCATTATTCCTTGTCACTTCTGACTTTTTTTCATTCTGTGAATACAGTACTCAGCTGAAATGTTGGTTTTTAGAGCCTCGTCCCATCTAGGCTGCAGTTTGCTGAAGCTTCCTAGTTACCATCCTTCATTGAGACTCAAAAAGTTGAGGCTCTCTGAGACAAGGTAATTTTCGTGGGGCACATGTTGTCCCCAAACTGTTGGAACATGCCTGGTTAAGGATCTGGGTTAGGAATGGCCTAGTTCTGCCTGTTTGGGCTCATTCCTATGCCATGTTCCTGGTGGATCTGCTCCTTGTAAGGTTGATTCTCTTTTTTTATTACTTATGTGGAGACCTTGACACACTTACCTCCCTGTCCTGTTTCACTTTTGGGTATCCCTATGTTTGGACATGTGCTGCTCATTCCTGAGCCCTGTCCATACCTTTGTGGGATCTTCAGCCCCTCTGTGCTGTTCCTACCTCTTTACACTGTGCCTGTGCTCCCCAGTTCTGTGGTGGGCAGTTTTCCTTGACATTACTTCTGTTGCCTTTTCTACCTTTGCCCTACTTAAATGTATTTGAAAATAATCTCTCACATGGAGATAGTACTTTTTCTGCTAGCCAAAATTCTGTGAAAATGAAAACCAGGAGTCACTGTGCCAGCCGTATACCCTGGAAACGACACTCTGTTGAATTGTTGAGATACACGTCCTCACCTCCATTTATTGCTGTTTAACCAAGCATCTGCCCATCTTGGCCTACTTCTCCTTCCTGACCCTGCCTCCTTTTCTGCCCCATATGTGCTTCCCAGACCATCTGCTCCATTCCACATTGCTTCAACCATACCCTGGGTCTTGTCATCAACAGGCTTGGACCTCATTGTCACATTGTACTTGGTCTCTTGGGACAGCTTACATCTCCCAACCCTCCTAGAAGATTGTCCACTCTGGAGACCCTGGTTGTCCCACCCTCCCAGTTCGCCTCATTAGTCATCCTGAGCTTCCTAATCAGATACTATATCCATGCTCATACATTTACCTTTCACTACTGCTTTTGTTCTTTTGAGCCTCCAAACTTTCCAAAGAAAGACACCTCACTTTCCTCACTTGGCCCACTACAGATGACTTCTGTTGTGACTGCACCCTTCTGGTTTCTCAGTAACTAAGCTCCTTGAACTCCTTTCCCTTCTATAACACAAAAGTTTACTGGGTTTCCAAACCTTTACTACTGCTGTCTTTCTCATCTTTCATTCCTAGTAGATGGTTCTCAATCATAGGAGAAGGTAAAAGGCCATTATGTGGAAATACCCTTATCTTTCTCAATAGCTCTGTCTAGTGATTTTCACAAGGGATGCACATTATAATCAACTAGGGAGATTTAAAAATACTAATCCCTGTATGCCACGCCTCAAGAGATTTTGACATGCAATTTGGGGTATCGCCAGGGCATTAGGCTTTTTAAAGCTCCTCAGGTGATTATGATGTGCACCTGAGGATGAAAACTACTGTTTTTGAGGCTCTATCTCACTAGGTTTCCTTTACCAGAAGGGAAGACACACAAGTCCCTTCCAACACTGACTGCTTTCTGGCCTTGGTTGAATTATGCATCTGCTCCCAAGGCCTTCCTTGTTGTCAAGTACATCAACTCTCTAGCATCTGCAGTCTTCCCTGCTTTTCCTCTGTTTAGACACACAGATCTTGGTTTAAAATTTCTTTTAGTTGAAGCCATTGTTTGCCAATTAGAAGTGATCCACCATCATTTTCTGAATGTTTTGCTTATTAACCTGCAATCTGCTCTCTGCACCCTCAAGAGCCATTTATATCTGTAGTTTTTTCTGAATTCTCACACTTCACTGCCAGAGTATTTGATAATGGCAATTTCTCTCTTGAAATCCTCATTCCCTTCTATAACACAAAAGTTTACTGGGTTTCCAAACCTTTACTATTGCTGTCTTTCTCAAGTCACACCTGTAATTTCAGCCCTTGGTTCTCTACTCTATCCCCTCCTGTGACTATCCCAGTCATTCTCTTGGCTTAACTAGCACATCCAAGCAGACTCCCTCCAAGATCCTTCTATCCCACCTGATACTTTTCTTCAATTTCTGCTTCATACTTTCAAATGTCTAGTGGACATAGTCAATGGGTGACCTCACTCTAGAACTCAAATTCAATACATGCAAACATTTCATCTTGCAGGAATTCTGTACACCAGGTAACACTGGTAGTAGTTGGTACACTTTCATTTTTTAGACTGAAAAATATAGTTTATTTAGAAACTAAAGAGGGAGAGAAAGGATTCACCTCTGCAAGGTAGAGGATGGGGCCAAACCTTAGGGAAACATGGCCCAGACATAGCTCAGTGAACACATGGCCAGGCCAGAACTGAACAAAAGCATTGGCCCCACACTCATTTTTCTCGTCTGTTGCCAAAGCTTGGAAGCCCTTTGACAGCATTGTTAAACATCTTGTACCACAGGTCCAAGTGGTGTAGTACCTTGCATCAGGATGCTCATAAAATTGGTCATTTTTGTTTTAGGTAGATTATATTCTTTAAGACCCTGAAACTGCAAACTTAATTCTTTTTGCAATAGTCTTTTAGTTGGTTCTGAGTCACCTTGTTCTACTAGTTATTTCTACATTGTAAGCCTCTCAGAAGCCATTAAGTTATTTTTCAGTGTCTCCTGTAAGGAAGCAATCCAAAATTTATATTTATTTAAACACACTGATGGAAGTTTTATGAAATAACTTGTTCTCAGAAGAAACATTGGCCATGGTTTGCCTTGGTTTTGTTTGGCTACCTCACTGCAGATCTTACTTGTTTTAGGTTATGTTGATTTTTATAAGGGCATCAAGGCATAACTACAGAGAAGTAATGACTGGTATTAAGGTGACTGCCCTGACTATGATAAAAAGTCAAAAGAAATGCAACTTAAAGAAAAAGGAGGCAGCTGAGTAATAGCATCCTTTATAGCATAATGGAGACCTAAGTGGTGCTTCTCAAACTTAAATGTACATACGAAATGCTAGGGTATTGTTAAAATACAGATTCTGATTGTCTAGGTCTGTGGTGGGGCCTGAGAATATGCATTTCTAGCAAGTTCCCAGGTGGTGTTGATGATAATGACCGGAAAGTACAAGTAATAAATGCTTATAACTGAAATAATATGGTACAAACATGTATAAAGTCAAAGTCATCTTTCCACCTGAGGGGAATGAGAATAATAAAGTTTTTTGTACCTGTCCTCATTCTTTATACATACACCCGTATTTAGGGAATTTATTAGCTTATTTTACCAACACAGAATTACATTATATCCATGACCCACATAACTTTTCTATTTAAAATATGGAAATTCAGATCTGGCACAGTGGCTGTAATCCTAGCACTTAGGGAGGCCAAAGTGGGAGGATCGCTTCTGCCCAGGAATTTGAGACCAGCCCAGGCAACATAATGTGACCTTATCTCTACTCTCCCCCCCAAAAAACATTAGCCAAGTGTAGTGGTGCTCCCCTGTAGTCCAAGCTGCTCAGGAGGCTAAGGCAGGAGGATCACTTCAGTTCAGGAATCCAAGGTTGTGTTGAGTCAAGATTGTGCCACTGTATTCCAGTCTGGGCAATGGAGTAAGCCAAAAAAAAAATAGGAAATCCTTATAAATCAGTAGATATGTTTGTTTTTAGAGTGATCTTTATCTTTTTTGCTTACCTCTTACTACCTCTTAAGTGCTGACTCATTAGTCCATATAAGATATTTTATAGTATTTACATCCTTACTACAAACATTTTTAATGAAAATTCTATGGCTATTTAGGGTTTTTTGTTTGTTGTTTTGGTCAGAGTCTCATTCTGTTGCCCAGGCTGGAGTGCAGTGGCACAATCCCGGTTACCGTGGCCTTGATCTGCTGGGCTCAGGCAATCCTGCTTCAGCCTTCAAAGTAGCTGGAACTACAGAGGTGCACCCCCATGCCAGGCTAACTTTTTGATTTATTGTAGAGACAAGGACCTGCCAAGTTGCCCAGGCTGGTCTCCAACTCCTAGGTTCAGGCAATCCTTTTGCCTCTGGCTCCAAAAGTGCTAGGATTACAGATGTGAGCCACCACACCAGCTTAAGTGAACTTTTAAGTAAGAGCCATAATCAGAAATTAATTCAAAATAAAGATGTGATCTACCACAAAGACAACACTGTGATCAAGTTTTTGAAGAACAAAAACCCACTATCCTGCTGATACAGTATAAAGTAGTACAATCACTTTGGGAAACCAGGTAGTAGCTCCTAAAGCTTAACATAAAGCATGCCCTGTGACCCAGAATTGTGTATATATATATATATGTTTGCCCAAAGACATGTACCAGAATATTCTTAGCAACACTACACTAGCCCTGAACTGGAAACTACCCAGCTGCCCAGCAACAGAATGGATGAGTATATTAGGGTACACGAAGTATCAGAGAACAAAGATAATGAACAAACTACAACCACACAATACAGATGCATCTCACAAACATGATGTTGAAAGAAGGACATGAGGACATTACACACAGTATGATTCCATTAAATGATCCACAAAGAAGTAAAACAAGTTTGTGCTATTTATGCTTGGTTGAGGGGTGGGGTAGGGGGTAGGGACTAGAAAGCGGGTAAGACAATTCACTTGCAGATAATGTCTCGTTTCTTAGTCTGACTGCTGTTACATGGGGTGGGGGTGTTGAATGTGTGAAAATTCAGTGAGTTGTACACTTTTCTCTCCGTATTTTATATTTGAAGAAAAGAGTGCATAAGTAATTGGCACTTCATCTGGCCTGTGGAATCAACTTATGTGCTGCACTGAAGAAATTTACATTGTGGTTTACACTTGGAATGTGAGCTTGAATCATCATCATTGTAATTCAAGTCCAACTTCGGTGCAGTGGCGTTTGGGAATCGTATTTATAGGATGCAGTCCCAAGTGTGAAAACATTACAATCTCCCTGACAGGAGGTGTAATCATAATGGGAATCATAACGAAAACTCATTATTTGCTCATAGATTTGCTGTAGAACAGACAGAATCACCATCCTCACAGAATTCAGAATGGACAATGCAAAATTTGAACGAAATGAAACTTCAGCCATACGCTAAATGGCAAAGAATTAAAAACTGCCTTTTGAAGTGAGAGTATGTAACAGAACCATGCACCCTAAGAAGGCTACACAGGAAAATTATCCTTGCAGTGAAGGAAAGAGTTGAGCAAATTGTATCTTTAGTGTAGCAAACCTGGTATCAGAAAACAATTGCCATGAAACAATATCCCAACAAGAACCTCATGGTAATACTGATGTATCGTGGGACTTGTAGATCTGGATGCCATGGGGCTGTCCCCAATCCTTAGAAACTGGCGAGGAAAAATGACCCCCTGGGCAGTGGGCCTGAGCTCGGCGCTCAGGACCTGCGGGGTGGCGGGAGTGACCACCTCAAGAGTTCATCCTGACGTCCTCCCCACGACCCGCTCCCGGGTCGAAACGGGGCGGGGCTGGGGGCGCGCGGCGATGGCGTCATCTCCCTGCGCCGCCGGCTTGGTTTCCCTGGCAACCGGCGCCACCCTGGCGCCTCCGCGAGCGAGACGCCGGCAAGGCAGATGCTGCCAAGGCGGCCGCGCGATCCCCTCCAGGCCCTGCGGCGCCGCAATCAGGAGCTGAAGCTGCAGGTATGGCCAGGCTCTGCAGCCGAGGGCCTGGGCGCGACAAGGGGTCGGGCTCTGGGACGGGCGAGAGGTGGGCGCAGCGGCGCCACGGCGCTTTCCTCCCCGCAACCCCGCCCGCATCCTTGGAACTCGCCCCCAGCCCGCTTACCACTCCGCGCGGTACCGCTCCCTCACCCCTGCGGCCCAGCACCAAACCGGGACTCAAACCCCTCCTGTTCCCAGCCCAAGCCCCCGCCACAGGCGGAACCTCCCAAAAGCCGTGACCATCAATTGAGCGCGGCGTCTCACTCCTGCCGCCCTAACATCTCGGCCGCCTACCCTAACGACTCATCTTCCAACCTACCTAAACTCTTTTTTTTTTTTGAGTTGGCGTCTCACTCCGTCGCCCAGACTGGAGGGCAGTGGCCGCTCCTGGCCACCGCAGCTCGACCTGCTGGGCTCCGGCGATCCTTCCGCCTCAGCCTTCCGAGTAGCTGGAACTACAGGCGCGCGCTACCACGTCCGGCTGATTTGTAAAAAAAATTATTGTAGCGATGAGGTCTCGCCAAGTGGCCTAGGCGGGTCTCGAACCCGCGGGCTCAGGCAATCCACTCACCTCAGCCTCCCAAAGCGCGGGGTTACAGGCTGAGCCACCGAGCCAGGCTCCAACCTAAACTCTGATCAGTAGCCATTTCCAACCCAACTGTGCCTCCAGCTGCTCTCCCCTCTCCACGCGCCCCTTTTTTGCACCTTCTTCAAGTGGAGGCTGTTATCTTAATTCGTAAGAAGGACATTAAGATCCGAAGGACGCGCAAAGGACGCGAACTGGAGAGGAAATACAAGTAACCTGTAATCACGTGCGAAAAGTTAACTTCAAAGACAATCAAGTAATTGCAGATGAGAGAATATCTCAAAGATTTAAAAAATCACAACATTCAGTCCTGGGGAAAGTGTGATGAAACAGGCACTTAGGTTCACTGCTCAGTGTGTAAGATACCTGTATAACACTCTGGAAAACAGCTTGATGAGATGTAGCAAATATGTATCCTCCTAAGCTGGGTAATGACATTTCCAGGAATTTGCTGTATGTAATAATTAAAAATTGGGTCGGAGATTGATGTACAAAAATATTCATCACATTACTCATAATAGAAAATACCGACTACAACTTAAATTGTCAACAATAGGAGAATGGATACATAATTTATGATGACATAACACTGATTAAAATTTTGTTAAGGAGATTTTAATGTATTAAGGAAAACATTTGTGATAAAATGTCCAGGTAGACAAATAAAATAAAATGGGCATACGGTATTTCAAGAACTGTTTTTAATATATAATATACATAGAAAAATATAGAAGGAAACATGTTGAAATGGTATCTCTGGTGGGATGCTGATTATTATGTTTTTTCATACATTTTATGCTAAGTTTTAATACACCGAATATATTTTTAAAATAAAAAAAGTAGCAATGAATTGTTCACTTATTTTCTAAAGTTCATATTTCATTTTATTAATTTTAATTATTTTTCATGTGATCTATCACCAAATATCTTTCCACTACATGGAATTATTTGGCAGATGAGAGATTCACTGAGGCTCATCTTTTATCCAGTTTTGGACTCTCGTTTTAAAATTACAAAAGATTTGGCAGATAAATATACAAGTGATTCTGTATTGGAATGATAGTGGTGCATCAAAAGCAAAATACTCTGCTAGTGTAAATAAACATATATGTTGATGGGGCATTGAGTTATGCTGAGCTTTGGTAGACTCTTAACATGACCTAATTTTAAATTTACTGGGACATTAGGAGAAACAGGAAAAGTTTTAGAAGTAAACTATAAAAAATGACTATTAAACTATGACAGTGATTATTCGACCTAGAGAAAACTTGGCTCAGGAGGCTTTTGACACCTTGATTATCTGGAAAGAGTATTTTGAGAGTATTGGCTAATTCTACCCTGTCTCCACAGAAGACACCCAAAGCAAAAAGTTGAGCATTTCAAACTTGTCCATGTAGCAAGTAAACAGCAGCTTCTCTTACTTATGCCTGTGATGACTGGCTCTGTCACTGGGTGAATGAATTTTGTAAATAATACTCAGATGGAGACCAAATAGAATATATAAGCGAGTGAAATTTTATTTCTCTTTTTCCATTTACTTTATCTTCTACACATAACCTGTAGAAAGAGACCAGAGAAGTATGTGCCTCTTTTGTGGGTACATTGACAAAGTTACATGTAGTGTTTGTAAGATACTAAGTCAAGATAAAGTTGTAGTGCATTTAGTATAATAGATACTACTCAGTAATAATAAGAATAAACTAATGATACAATAATATGGAAATATCCCAAAAAATACTACATGGAAGAGTACATACTATATGAGTCAATTTATATGAAATTCAAGAGCAGGCAAAATTAACTTATGGTAGAAAAAAATTAAAACAGGTTTATCTCTGGAGAAATGGAGTGGGGAAAGGCCATGAGGGAACTTTCCGGGTGATGGTAGTGTTCTGTATCTTGAGATGTGTTTTGGTTACACAGGTGTTTGCATTTGTCAAAATTCTGCAAATGTACACTTCACATTTGTGTATTTCACTGTTTGTAAATTTTACATCAAATATTGAACTCTGGTTAGGGACACCCATAGTATATTATTATTATTACTATTATTATTATTATTAAGTTGGAGCCTCACTCTGTTGCCTATACTGGAGTGCAGTGTCATGATCACGGTTACCACAACCTCTATCTCCCAGGCTCAGGAGATTCTCCCACCTCAGCCTCCGGAGTAGCAGGGACTACAGGAATGTGCCACCATGCCTGGCTAATTTTTCAATTTATTGTAGAGACAAGGTCTTGCCATGTTATGCAGGCTGGTCTTGAACTCCTAGGTTCAGGCAGTCCTCTCGCCTTGGCTTCTCAAAGTGCTGGGATTATAGGCATGAGCCACCATGCCCAACATATAGTACATTATTTAGAGGGAAATGTACTGATGACTGGAATTTACTTTGAAATGCATAAAAAATGAGATAGATTGATGGATAGATGGATCAAACAAGTCTAGCAAAATGTTAATGGTACACTCTAGGTAGTAGGTATATGGGTATTCTCTATAAAATTCTTTCAACTTTATTGTGTGTCTAAAATATTGGAAAAAAGAGAAGTAAAATTATTTTTCATAAGGCGATATATATTAAACAATGTAATATTTTAAATGATCTCCATTTGTTATAGGTTGATAGTTTGCTTTCTGAGAGCCAGTTGAAAGGAGCTCTAGAACCCAATAAAAGGCAAGATATTTACCAAAGGTAAGGTGTGCTAAATTATATAAGATTTCCTGGAAGTGTACTTGCATTTAGATGAGTAGTATTTAAGGCATAGAAATTGGTGTTGTTGTTTTTTTTTTAAATCAATATTTTTTATTATGGTTTTGTGGGGTATAGTTAAGGGTTAGGTGTACAATTACGTTTCATTCAGGCACCCTGTT
>NW_007259622.1:0-1425 GCF_000164805.1 Carlito syrichta
CTCACGGCCACTGCAGCCTCAGCCTGCTCAGGAGATCCTCCTGCCTCAGCCTCCCAAGCAGCTGGAGCCACAGGAGTGTGCCACCGTGCCCAGCTGACTTTCTGAATTATTGTAGAGGCGAGGTCTTGCCAAGTTGCCCATGCTTGGTGTGGAACCTGTGGCCTCAGGCAATCCTCTCGCTTCAGCGAGTGCCGGGATTCCAGCATGAGCCACCGCGCCTGGCTAGGGGCAGTCTTAATACACCCCACCTGATGCCCTTCCAGCCTGATGGGGCTTTGTATTTGGAGGCACCTGGGGAAGCATACATGGGCCCACGTGGCACTGCGGGCCTGGGTATCAGACAGGTGCGTGGGCCTAGGGTGTGCCCAGACCCCGGGGAAAGGTGGCCCAGGGGCCACATGTGAGGACGCCCGAGGCAGGGCACGTGGGAGACAGGAGGGGTGGGAGCGGGCAACAGGCCGTCTGGGGGCTGCTCCTCCCTGAGTGCTGCGCAGAAGGGGGGATGCGGGGAGGCAGGAAGGGGCCGGCCCTGCCCAATGGGGCTGCCCTGGAGACCCTGCTGGCAGTGGAGCCCTCAGCCTGCCTGGAGTGTCGAGGCAGGAGCCGAGCAAGCAGGAGCAGCCCACAGGGCGCCGCTCAGAACGCTGAGGCGGGAGAGGAGGTCCAGATGAGGGGGAGGCCAGGCCGGAGGGGGCGGCCGGGGCGGGAGCAGGGGCCGGCAGGGCACTTACGTTTCCGCTTGCTGCCCACTCTCTCCCTTTTTCTTTTGCTGGAAGGAAAGTGCTTCTGGATCAGCGACAGGAAGACGCCCCTGAAAGGGAGCGGCAGTTTACTCCCTGCGGGGCCGTGCCTGGGCCAGGAAACTGTGTCAGGGTTGCTCTGGGGTCAGTGGGGATGGCAGGAGCCCAGCGTCCCGCGGGTGTCTTGGGCAGGGCCGCCTGGGCAGAGGGCAGGAGGGCTGAGGGTCCTGGCCTAGGAGCTCAGAAGGGGCTGGAGGGTGGTGGGCATTCTCACCCCATGGGAGACCAGGACTTGAGGGCCATCCTGCTGGGAAGCCCCCTCCCGAGCCCCCAGGACCCCGCGTCCTCCCCTGCGGGCCTGGGGCCACCAGCTTCCCAGTCCTGGCTCTGGGCTGGGGGCTGGGCTGGAGCGGCAAAGCCCATAGGGCCCCCATTCGCGGGCCAAGGCCAGGGTCTGGTCATTGGTGGAACCCAGCAAGGGCCATGCCGCCCCATCCCCCCGCGTCACTCACTCGGCAGCTGAGACAAAGCAGTCCAGGTGGCCGTCGTTCTCGCCCAGCACCTCGCGGGTCCGCGCCTCGCCTGTGGACTGCAGCCCGATGACCACACACTGTGGGGGGAGGGGCTCAGCCACCAGCCTACCTGGCCCCGGGAACTGCCACGTCCCTCCCTCCGGTCCCGTGCC
>NW_007259622.1:1713-3097 GCF_000164805.1 Carlito syrichta
CTACCAGACCGATGAAAGCACCCAAAGCAAGAGATGCGGGGCTGGCACAGCTGTGGGGAACAGGCACCCCCAGGCAGTGTGGGCAGGAGGCGGGCACAGCTCTCTCGGAAAGCACAGGCCTGGGGGCGTGGTCATGCCGCTCTCGGGATATCAGAGGGGTTTTCCTGGCCATGGGACATGGGCACTGTCTGGAATGTGTGTGGGTGTCACGACCGGGGGTGCTTTGGCGCGGAGTGGGGGGTGGAAGTCAGGGACGCTGCTCAGCACCCTGCCCAGCACCCTGCCGTGCCCAGACGCCCCCGAGAAAGAGCCACTGCTCTCCAAGTGGCCCAGGGCACTCCAGGGCATGGGGCGGCTGTCCTGGGATCCGGCCCCAACGTCAGGAGGGGCCTGGAGCAATCATCTCACATGCGCTCGACAGCGAGAAAGAAACTCATCCAAAAGCAGAGGGAGCGGCCAGGCCACACGGCCCACGTGGCGTGGACACCTAACACAGCCACAGCCCAGGACCCGGGCAGTGCAAGAACTGTGGGAAGCTGGGTCCGGCTGCATCCCTGCTGCCACATCCACGTCCACCCCTGCTTGGAAGAGCACTGAGACCTGGCTCCCACCCAAGGCAACAGTGGGACGAGTGTTCTGGCAGTGACAAAGCTGTGGCGTCCTTAGGGACAAAATGCTGGAGGTCGCAGAGGCCTCGTGGAGAGCTGGGGTCCCCGCCGGGGTCGCCCACTCACCAGCAGTGCCGCACGGTTGTAGATGCGCTCAAAAGCAGGCGCCAGCGGGATCTCCTCGATGCGGAAGGTGACGCCTGAGAAGCTGAGCTGGCGTGCGATGTACATGCCGCTCACCTTCATGTCCATGGCCACAATCTCCATGGCGCCCACGCCTCTGTGGATGGACACAGCGCCTGAGCAAGGCCAGGGCCTGGGAGAGGAACAGAGCAGCAAGCACAGCCCAGCGCAGTGGGGGGACGGCGGGAGCAAAGGCCTCTTGGCCACACAGGGACAGACAGCAGCTGGGGTGGGCAGGGACTGGGCAGGAGGCCGGTGAGGCAGAGTCCAGTCAGCAAGGAGTCCGCTTGGAACGACAGGCGGCACCAGGCAGAGGAGAGGTGTGACTGTTTTCTTTTCTCTGCGTCCAGGTCTCTGCTGCCCAGGCTGGAGGGCAGTGCACGATCACGGCTCTGCAGCCTCAACCTCCTGGGCTCAAGTGGTCCTCCTGCCTCAACGTCTCGAGTAGCTGGGACTACAGGCACTACCAGACCCAGCTCTTTTTTTTAAAAGCAGGATTTATTGAGAGGACAGAAAAGTTCCCACAGTGGGAGGGGACCCGAAGGGGTTGCCCTGGCTCATTCTTTAATTTTTTTTTTTTTTGGGTTGGGGGT
>NW_007259622.1:3419-5423 GCF_000164805.1 Carlito syrichta
CTGGGATTGTGGGTGTGAGCCACCGCACCCAGCCTCAACTCCCCTGTACCAGGCCCTGGGGGCGGGCAGGGCCCCTCACCCACCGCGGGGGGTGCGCACCTCTTCTCGATGGCATGTAGGAACTCCTCAAAGGTCCGGAAGGGCGTGCCCTCTCCCCAGATGCCCAGCCGGCTCATGTAGATCATATTCCGGGGCTCGGAGGCACCTGGGAGGGACCTGCCGTCAGCTGCCCGACCAGGCTGAGCCAGGCCAGGGGAGGCCTGATGCTCTCAGCCACGCTGCCAGGCTGGGGACGCCACTGAGGGACAGTGGGTGGCTGGCGGGGCCTGGTCCCGGAAGAAGCGGGTGTAGGCCCAAGGCCGGGCATGCCCTGCCTGCCTGCCCAGCCGCCCGCAACCGACACCCGCCAGGCCCCCACCTGTAGCGCTGGCATAGACCACCCGGGCCAGGGGCAGCTTGCTCTGCAGGTCCAGCACGGCTTTGCCCATCTTGGTGGAGCTGGCATTCTTGGCTTTGTGGCACTCGTCAAACACGATCTGGGATGGCGTGGGTTAAGGAGGGTTCCGGAAGGATGGGGGCAGCCCTGGAGTGTGGGGACTCCCGAAAGTTGTGCAGGGGCGGAGCCTAGGGTGGCTGACACAGATGCGCATGCCAGTGGACACAGGGATGGGGCCTGTGGAAAGCGGCAGAACTGTCCCCACCTGGACATCCCACTATGACTGTTCTAGGTTGTGCAGAGCTGCCGTTGGATGCCCGGGACCCTCTGTTTTAATCTTTTTTTTTTTGAGTAGGAGTCTCACTCTGTCACCCAGGCTGGAGTGCAGTGGCACATTCACAGCCAACACTGATGCGACCTGCTGGGCTCAGGTGATCTTTCCAGCTCAGCTTTCCGAGTAGCTGGAACCACAGGTGTGCGCCACCACACTTGGCTAATTTTTTGATTTATTGTAGAGACGAGGTCTTGCCAAGTTGCCCAGGTTGGTCTTGAATCCCTGGATTCAGGCAATCCTCTCGCCTCTGCCTCCCAAAGTGCTGGGATGATAGGTGTAAGCCACCACACCCGGCCTGTTGTAATCTTGTTCTACACGTGACTCTGCAGTGGCCCATGTTGAAACACTGTTGAGGGCTGGGTGCGGGAGCTCACACCTGTCATCCCAGCACTTTGTGAGGCTGAGGTGGGAGGATCGCTTGAGCCCAGGAGTTCAGGACCACCAGCCTGAGTAACATGGCAAGACCTCCTCTCTACAAAACAAACAAAAAAAATCAGGCGGGCATAGTGGAACTTGTAATCCCAGATACTCAGGAGGCTGAGGTAGGAGGATCACCTGAGCTGAGGAGGGTGAGGCTGTGGTGGGCCGCAATTGTGCTACTACACTCTAGCCTGTGTGACAGAGACCCCAACCCAAAAACAACAACAAAATAATGAGGAAAAGACTTTAAAAAACATTTCTGACTGGGGCCTCCTGCCACAGTGGGGTCGACACCAGTCTTTGGTGCCGACTGTGCGCCAGGTCTCTGGGATGGAGGTTCCTCCTGCTCCACGGCCCAGGGAACCTGGGCATGGGCGAGGGACGGACTCTGGGCGGCGGCCACCGTCCTGCCTTGGGGACGGGGCCATCGCTGCTAGAACCAGGAGGCTAAGCCAGGCCACAGAGGCAGAGACGGCGGTCACATGTGGCTGGGGTCCTCAGGGTGAGCCTCTGGGACCAGAGAGCTCCCGTAACGGGAGTGTGGCACCTGGGCGACCAAGGTCTGCTCCTGTAGCCTGACTGCCCCCTCACCCGCCCCTCTGCCCCATCCCTCTCCGGCCCGGCCCCGCCAGCATCGCGGGATACCACGCCCTCGAATGCCTCCCCACACCAGTCCAGGATCTGTCGCAGGCGCGTGCGGTGCTGGCCGCCCGCCTGGCTCTCTCCAATCAGGGCGGAGTAGGTGGCAAAGAGGACGCCCTCTGAGGTAGTGTTGTCGCCATACTTGATCTGGGGACAGGGCGGGGCTCAGCTT
>NW_007259622.1:5894-7354 GCF_000164805.1 Carlito syrichta
CAGGGGGCGGGGCGTCACCTGGCAGGCGTAGGTGATGGCCTCCAGCTGCAGGGCAGACAGGGCCCCGCCGTCCGAAGGCAGGGCCAGCGTGTAGCTGATGTCTGGGGGCGGGACGCTGGACAGCGTGCTGGTCTCCACCACCCGGTCGGGGTGCTGCCTGCCAATCTTAGCTGGAGGGGAGGGGCAGGAGGAAGTGGCGTGGCAGAGGGCATGGCCGGGGCGTGGCCGGGGCGGCGAACGGACGGGGCAAGGGAAAGCTCCCCCAGATCCTCCAGCGGGGACCTGGGGTTCCTTCCCCACGGCTGCGGCCTCTGGTTTTGGACACGTGGACGGTACCTGTGTCCCCAGGCCCCGCCCTTCTGGGACGCCCTCCCTGGGGCTGTGCAGGCCGGCCATGGCCGCCAGGGTCCAGGCTCGCACAGAACGCGTCCAGGCCGGGAGGCAGGACTCACACTTGGATGGCACGTAGTCCGCGTAGGTCTCCGCGTGGCCCAGCTCCTCAGCCTCCTCCTCCTCCGCCTCCTCCTCCTCCTCGGGCTGACTCTGTGCCTTGGGGCCACAGTGCAAGCTGGAGGGCGGCCGGTCCCGACCCACCGACCCCGCCGGCGCGCCAGCCTCCCCGGGGCAGGGCCCGCCTTCCCATCTGGGACACCGGTCCTCCCTGCTTCCAGGCCGGCCGGGGGCTGGCCGTGCGGGGGCTGCCCGGGTCCCATGGCCCCAGCTCACCTGGTAGCTGACGAGAAGTGGGGTGCCGGGGAGTGAGGCAGCGGGGTCCTCCAGGCCCGGAAATGGCCCGCTGGGCAGGATCAGCTGGAAAGGGTAGGGTGTCAGCCTGGCAAGATGAGGCAGCCGCAGCCAACAGGTCCTCCCGGGAGGTCCTACGTCACCACCCCTGGCCCTGAGTCCCGTGCTCCCTGGGTGCGCCGGCCCAGGCCTCGGCTGGCTGCTCTGGGCCAGTGCCCGGCTCCCGCCTGCTCCACCCACGGGCGCCAAGCTGGCCCAGGTGCTCGGCGGGCTCTGAGGATGACAGCCCCCATTGCACCTGGCAGAAGCTGGTGGGAAGCTGAGATGGGGTCCAGCAGATTTGACCCACTGTGTGCTGACCCCTGCAATGCAGGCGGCTCGGGAGCCCAGGGTCACGGGGGTTGGAAGCCCCGTCAAGGGGGACATGAGACAGAGGCAGGTGGCCTGGACCCGCAGACTGGGTTGCTTGCCAGTGACCCACCTGATGGTGGCCACGCCCCATCTCGCCACGGGCCCGCAGCCCGGGCTCCCCCTCCTCTCCCACCAGTGCCCGAGTCCCATCCAAGTGGATGGGACAGGGCCTCTGGGATGAGCCCGTGAGCCGCGGGGGGGTTGCAGCCCACCCTGAGGTCTCAAAGCTGACCTGGCACCCGGAGCCCTGGACCAGCCAGGACAGAAGACCCAGTCCCCCAGCCGAGCGAGGACCCGGCCCTCAC
>NW_007259622.1:7374-16994 GCF_000164805.1 Carlito syrichta
CCCGGCCCTCACTCCGCCTGCCCCTGAAGGGTGGTGTGGCCAGCCCTGCCCACGGGGCAGGCCCATGCTGGGGGCATGTAGACCCTGGACGCACAGGGGAAGGTGGCAGGGGTGGCCCAGGGTCTGTGACCCCAAGACACGCCCAGGCTCACAGAAACAGAAACCCCTGCAGTGGCACGACCCCACTGTGTCTAACGTGAATGTGCATGTGAAGACAGCACGGGACATCACTTCCTGGCCCCGCCCCACTCAGACCCCAAGGCCCAGGCTATGCAGGGCCTCAGTCCCTGAGCTGGGCCAGAGACCGCCAGCCCGCGGGTGCCCCAGGGACTCAACCCATGAGCACTGACTTGACTCTCATGCTGCCCATCTGAAGGCGGGAACGCCACTGAGGTCCCCTACAAAGCGCCTGGCCAGAGGCTGGTCCCTTCCTCTCTTTTCTTCAGTTCACAAAAACAAACAAACAGACTCTGTGGGTTCCGGGAAGGCTGAGTCACCACTCCCGGCTGCCACAGGGCGTTAGGTTTCAGATGCCCTGTACTGTCCACGGGGCGGCCGGGCCCTCAGAGATGGCAATGTCCACAGGCTCTGGGCTGAGACAGGTCCGAGCTGCCCCGTGGCTGTGGGCGCCCTGGACGCCCTGCCCCACGGCCCACGCCCCCACACCTTCATGCTCTGCTGTCCTGGTCAGACCCTTCCCGAGGGCCCCGGGCCAAGAATTGCCTGAAGGCGTGTGCCCACCGGTGCCCCTGAGGGAGGGCCAGTGTGGGCCTTCCCAGGACTCGGCCCCCAGCCCAGTTTCCAGCTCCCACTCCCAAGTCCAGAAGCTTCTTCCTGGACACCTGGCCCAGCCTGGAGGAGGGGACACGGCAGGCCTCCCTCACCAGTGCCCTCCGGCCCAGGCTTGGGCGCAGCTGGAGTCTGGGCCGCGGCTCCTCGGGTCCTGCTGCCCAAGACCCTCCCTCAGGGCTGGCCTCGCCCACCCGCCCCGGGCAGGAGCCCCCGGACCCCAGCCCTCAGGCACCACAGAAAGCTGGCTGGGCCACCAGGGAGAGCGTTACACAACCCACCCCCCCAGATGGGGTTCTGCCAGCCTGGTCCCAGTTCCCACCCAGCCTCCACCGATCCTGAGACTCTGCGGGCCTCCCTAGGTGCTGCCGTCCACCCCTTCCCCTCGGCACTGGCCGTCTCCTCCAGAGGGCCCTCCCAGCCCACCTCCACTCTGTTACAGGCCAAGTGTATCCAGACTTGGGGCTCCCCTGGCCTGGCTGTTGGGGTCAGTCTTCCTATGGGTGGGGGTCAACCCTGCAGGTGCTGAGCAGTGTCTGTGGCCTCCCCCCCACCCCCGGCGTGTGTGCCCGGGGCAGAGTCGCCTGAGGAGAACGAGCTTCCGGAACGCTCCTCTCCTGCATCAACTCTGGTCTCCCTGCAGGGAGGGGTCCCGTGACCACAGGGCAGGGCGGAGGCACAGACCACCACACACCTGGCCCCTCCACGGACACTGCCCATGTGTGCACAGCCCTGGTGGTTCCGGTGGGTCCCACAACCCAACCCAGGAGGCCGCAGGCACTGACCTTGTCGTGGGCAGAAGAGGCTGTGCTCACGTCCCAGATGGTGGGCACCTGGCTGAGGCTGTCGGCCGGCAGGAAGTCGGGCGTGTCGGCGATGTCTGACAGGGAGTCCACGGATGATGAGAAGATGGAGGCGTTGGAGAGGTCATCCAAGTAGGAGGCGTCCTGGAAGACAGGCTGTGAGGGCGGTGGCCACGACTCAGCCGTGGGAAGGAAGTTGCCATGGGCCATGGCGTGGAGGGACCTTGTGGACGTCACACATCAGTGAGACCCACACGCCGAAGGACACAGGATATGACTCCATTTATATGAAATGTCCAGACCATAGCTTCGTGGGTGCCCGGGGCTGAGGGGGGTGACGGCTCAGGCGGACCAGGCTACTTTTGGGGGCAATGGAATGTTCTGGAACTGACGGTTGCACAACTGAATACAGGGACATCACTGAACTGTACACTTTAAATGAGTGGGTCGGACAGTGCATGACTCACATCTCCGTAAAATCGTAAAAAGTACATGACCAGACAAGCAGAGGGTGAGTGCCAGCCCCCACCCACTTTTCAGCACCCTGAAGCCAGAGATGCCACAGGGAAGCTGAGAAGGTAAGGGCGTGAGGAGAAGCCTGGGTGTCGACCTGTCCCCCTGCAAGGCTGCAGCCAGAGGCAGAGCCTGTCCTGGGGAGCTGCATACGCACGCGTCACATGTCAACCTGGTCAGTAACATCAAGGCGGGAGGTGGGCCGAGGGCTCAGTCTCCACCCCCTCACCCACCCTGGACTGGGCTGGCCACCATGGCCACTCTGGGACCTGATCCAACCAGAGACCCACACGATGCCCAGCAGGTGGGGTACCCACGTTGCCACCCTTTGCAGACAGGGACCCACGTGCAGAGCCGTGTCCCTGAGGTCTGGAGCTGGGGAAGGGGGTGAGGCACTACCACCTGGGCAGGGGTGGGCCCACTGAGCCCCGGGGCCCTCCAAACACTGCCCTCTGAGTTGTGGGGGACCCAGCATGTCGACCTAGGCCAGGCCCTTGCAGGAGCACATTCTGGGCAGGGTGGGGTGAGCCATTCAGACGCCTGGGTGGGCCAGGCCATGGGGTGGGGAGGGCTGGCAAGCCGGGTATAGTGGGGAGTCCCTGACCCTCAGCGGGGGAACACCTGACATGGTGAGGCAGAGATGCAGCCCTGCTCCCGGGGTGCTGGCCTGGTGCTACAGGAGCAGCTGGGAATTGGGCAGCCTTCCAGTGGGGACTGCTGGGTGGATGGCATGGCCCTGAGCTCTGCGCCAGGAAGACAGTCGTGGGCGGGAGGGCCAAGGTTCAGGCAGACTCCCTGCAGCCGGAGGTCCTGTCTCTAGACCCTCATTCCCATCTGCCCTACCCAGGACCCAGACCCCAGGACCCCCCCCGAAACTCAGACCCCAGATCACTGAGACCCCACAGCGACCCAGACCCAAGGCCACTGAAGCCCCAGAATCCCCCTGTGACCCAGATCCCAGACTCCCCGACTGACCTCCCTGGGACCGTCCAGGGCATCAGAGAAACTGTCCCAGCCTCGGGGTCACATGGGGGTCCCAGATGGCCCCGGAGTGGGAAGGGACAAGAGGGGAAACTGAGAAAACCCGCATAAAGAGTGGCCTGCGGTTAATGACAGCGTTTCAGTGCTGGTGTATTGGCTGTGAGGGAAACTGAGGAACTCTGATCAAGCGTGGCCGTCAGTAAGGACGAATCTGGCTGTGCCACCCTGATGTGAATGTAGCCTGCAGGCATCCGGTGGGCTGGGAGCCACCCGGCTCCTCCCAGCTCTCCTTCCACTCTGAGACGCACATCGAGGAGGGGGCACGTGTGGCTCTCCAGCTCCACCGCCGCTGCCCCTGCCGTGTCCCGGAACCTCCCCTCCCCCCAGCACAGGACGCCGCGAGAGGCACATGCGACTCGCACTCCCCAGGCCCCGACTCGCACTCCCCAGGCCCCTCGATCCTCAGGGCGGAGGGCGGCAGCTCCAGAGGTCCCGGCTCTCCTGTCTGGCCCTGCTCCTGTGTGGGTGCTGGGGGGCCAAGAGCGGATGCCTGCCAGCAGCCAGCCCCAGGTCAGGACCGGACTCCCACCTGCCTCTGCTGACATCCACGGCGACGCAGACCCCAGACCACTCAGACCGCCAAGACCCCCATGGAAACTCACACTCAGACCACTGAGACCCCAGGATCCCCATGGCAATCCAGACCCCAGACTCCCGAGACCCAGGGGTCCTACCATGAAAACTCAGACCCCAGACCACAAAGACCCCTGGGTCCTCCATGGCAACCCAGACCCCAGGATCCCCCCTGAAACTCAGACCCCAGATCACTGAGACCCCCACAGCAACCCAGACCCAAGGCCACCCAGACCCCAGGCCACTGAAACCCCCAGATCCCCCAGCCCCTCGTGGCCCCTGCAGGCTGGCCTCAGGCTCCCAGACATCCACTGAACGCCCACCCACTTGAGCCCTTTTCTCAGTTATGGCCGCCCACCCCTGTGTATCCTCCCCAGGACCCAGTTCCCCAGGCTGCAGTGAGGACGCCCTGCCTCCCAGCCCTGGGGTCAGGCCGCAGAGAGCACTTGTCTCTGCTCCCATCCAGGCAAGACACACCCCCTCCCGCTGGGAGCCGAGCCGGAACAGCCCCGACAAGGTGCGGGCCCCTTGCCCGGACGTCTGAGACACTCTGAGACCCGTCTGAAGCCCTGGGGAGCCAGCCCCACTTGTGCACCCAAAGCCCGTCTCCAAACCCACCCAACCGCAAGGCAAGGCCAACAAGCACCCCACCCCCGACCCAGTGAGGCCCCAGCCCCCAAGCCGGCTGCCTCCATTGGAGGCTTCTCCCGCAGAAGCCCGTGTGGGTGGAGGGGACGCGGCCCCCTCACCTGACCCAGGTCCCTCTGGGGCCCCTTCCTGGGGGCTGGCCCAGCCCTGGCTCCCCACGTCCTGCCCCCGCGGGCCACTCCCAGCCCGTTCCCATGTCCCTGCCGCGAACTTTCCGGCAGTCACCCAGCAGTGAGCAAGCAAGGGGCGGGTGGGCCTCCCAGGGACCGGGGTCCCTGCGTCCCCTGGGGTCCCACTCCCGGCTCCCACCCAGCCGCTCGCCCAGGGATACCTTGTTGAGGGCCGCGAACTGCAGCCAAAAGCGCAGCTGGGACATGGTGACGGCACGCGGCCGCGGGAGTCCCCGGCAGAGGCACGGGCGTGCTCCCGCATGACAGCCGGGCGTGGGGTTCAGCGGGGCTGCCGGCGGCTCCCCGCCAGGCCGCATTTGCATGTGGGTTAGTCACCGCGGCTTCCTCCCGGCTGACTTTCAGGAAATGATGCCTGCCCGGTAAGTCAGCGCTTACTGGCAGCGCGCGCGGTTACTGTATGGGGCGGACTCCACAGACTGTCAACACGCATGGAGGGCCGGCCCTCGGCGCTCGCTCGGCGGGCACAGTGCCCAGTGCCTCGGTTTCCCAACTAAGGATGGCAGGCTCCCACGCTGCCACCCCTGCCACATATGCCCCCGGTGTCCCCAGAGCAGAGGCTGTAGGAGCCACGGCCCCCAAGCCACAGGCAGGGAAACTGAGGCCCGGCTGCCCTCCGGCCGGCCCAAACCTCGGTCCTCCACCACCCCCGCGAGGTGCCCCTCCCACCTCCACCTGGCTGTGCCCCCAGGCGGCCCCTCCCGGCGCCTTAGGGGCCGGCTGGGACTGAGCACCAGGGTCCCTGAAGCGCTCCCTCCACCCCTTCTTCGGCAGGCTCTGCCCTGGCAGCCCATCACCCCCACCCAGACTCAAGGGAACACAGGAGTCCTGGGAGAGGCAGAGGCAAGGAGACAGGAAGCACACTCGTTGGTGCTTTGACCCCGCTGCCCCTCGGGCACCCTGGCCCATGACCACGGGGTCCACAGACACCAAGGCAGGATGGATCAGACTCACGCTCGGAGCCACAGGCAAGCACAGCCCGCGTCCCCGAGGATCTGGGGTTGCAGGGAGGCCCCAGGATGGGGGCAGGAGGATGGCCAGGTGCCCGTGAGAAGAGGGGATGCCCATCCCCCCGGCATTGGGGCTGAGGCCCAGGCCGCCTGGACCGCGCCCCTCCTCAGAGGACGAGGGGCTCTGGCCTGCAGGCTCTGAACCCGACCTGGGGAGTGGGGATCCTGGGAGGGGAGCTGGAGGGGCTGGGAGGGTCCGGGTTGCTGGGACCACGCCCAGGGACCTGTAGGAGCTTGGGGGTATCACCGTGTTGGGGCCAGAGGTGGCCCCTGTGCACACCAGCCCGGGGCCCCCCGCCCTGGGCTCCGACGTGCCCTGCTGCACAGCCAGGCCCGGGCAAGGAAGCTAGCAGCAGTGGAAGCTGCCAGGTCCACATGCCCACCCTGGGCACCAGGGCAACCCCTTCCCCAAGTCCACCACAGCTGTCCACCTGGAAGCCACTGCCCCGAGTGCCCTGCTGGGTCCTTTGGCCTCCAGAAGCCAGCGAAACCCACCCCAGATGCCGCATCCTGGAGCCCCTTCCAGCAGCCACGGGCATCCCCTCCATGTGTCCCTCGACACTGCCCCCAACCGCCGTGTCTCCTTCGAGCTGTTTGCAGAGAAAGTTCAAGGACAGCGGAAAACGCCCGTGCTCTGAACCCCGGAGAGAGAGGGCTTGGTTAGAAGGGCCCCTGCTTTCACAGATTCGTCCCGGTGCTCGTGTGCAGGGTGGCGAGTCCTTCTGTGGTGAGAAACTGGAAGGCGGGGACTCCATCCTGAAGCTCACAGTCCTTGCATCTCGTCCATGGCAGATGCCGGACCCCACAAACATCCCTGGTTTCTCATCCACACTGCCAAGGACGAATGGTTGATGGCAGGCGTGTGGTCTCGGGCAAGGTGAAAGAGGGCATGAACATTGTGCAAGCCACAGAGGGCTTGGGCTCCAGGAATGGCAAGACCAGCAAGAGGACCACCGCTGCCAGCTGGACAACCCTAATAAACACAGGATCGCCGCTGAACCCAGCAGGGTCACTTCCAGGCTCAGACCACAAAGGAGAAATGCTCACGTTCACACCAGCAGATCCACGCAGACACAAGCGGAGACCGCCTTGGTGGCTGTCAACAGGTGAGTGGACACAGCGCACCCAGCTACGTGTGGACACAACTCAGCCAGGAACAGGAAGGAAGCTCTGACACAGACCATGGTGTGCATGGATCTTGAGGACGTCATGCTCCGTGAGACCCAGACAGAGAAGGATACACAGGGTGTGACTCCATTTATGTAGAATGTCCAGAACAGACCAGTCCACAGAGACAGGATATGGATGTGTGGATGTCAGGGGCTGGGAGGGGCAAGGATGGATGGCTGATGGGGATAGGCTTTCTTTTTGAGTGATGGAATGTTCTGGAAATAGAGGTGCTGATTGTACAACTCTGTGAATCTACTTTAAAAGTATAGACATGCCGGGTTCGGTGGCTCAGCCTGTAATCCCGCGCCTTTGGGAGGCTGAGGTGAGTGGACTGCCTGAGACCGCGGGTTCGAGACCTGCCTGGGCAGCGAGACCTCATCTCTACAATTAATCAAAAAATCAGCTGGGCGTGGTAGCACGCGCCTGTAGTTCCAGCTACTTGGAAGGCAGAGGCGGAAGGATCGCCAGAGCCCAGCAGGTCGAGGCTGTGGTGGTCGGGAGCGGCCACTGCACTCCAGTCTGGGCAACAGAGTGAGACTCCAACTCAAAAAAAAAAAAAGTATAGACTTGCCAGGTGCGGTGGCTCACTCCAGTTATCCCAGTACTTTGGGAGATTGAGGCGAGAGGACTGCCAAAGCCCAGGGGTTCAAGACCAGCCTAGGCAATTTAACGAGGCCTCGTCTCTACCATAAATAAAAAAAGTAAGCTGGGTGTGGTAGCGCATGTCTCTAGTTCCAGCTACTTGGAAGGCTGAGGCGGAAGGATCGCCTGAGCCCTGAGCCCAGCAGGTTGAGGCTGTGGTGGCCGTGAGCATATCACTGTACTCTAGCCTGGTCGACAGAGTGAGACTCCGACTCAAAACAAATAAAAAACACCTGTAATCCCAGCACTTTGGGAGGCCGAGGCAAGTGGATTGCCCAAGCCCGCGGGTTCAAGACCCACCCAGGCAACTTGGTGAGACCTCGTCTCTACAGTAAATAAAAAATTAGCTGGGCATGGTAGCACACGCCTGTAGTTCCAGCTACTTGCAAGGCTGAGGCGGAAGGATCGCTGGAGCCCAGCAGGTGGAGGCTGCACTGGCCGGAAGCATGCCACTGCACTCCACTCTAGGTGACAGAGAGAGATTCCAACTCAAAAAATAAGATAAAAAAACAAAACAAAATAAAAGTGCACAGACTCTGACCAGACACGACGGGCACTGTCTCTGACAGGTGGGGTGGGCGTCTGAGCCACCATGCTTTCTCCCCCCAGGTCTTCTGGTGACACTTAGGGAAGGGGAGGCTGGAACGTGGGGGTCCTGGGGATGCGGGAATGCTCCGGGTGTGCCTGGGGGTCCCAGTGACTGGAGAGGCCCCTGCCTGGGGACCTCGCACCCACTTGGCACCTGGACACTGTGCTCTCCTCAGCCCCCAGGCCTCCACAAGGGTGGCACGGGCTGGCATCCCTTAGCACGTGTGTGCCCCGGCCTGGCCTGCTACGCTGAGGACCTGTTGGGCACGTCCCTGGCTGCTGGCCTCCCATACCCTCCCCTGGGCCCGGGCCGTGCTTGTCACCTCCCGCCTCCACCTACAGCCTGTCCCCCGACTGCCAGTCCCCGACTCGTCAGCGGACATGTGCAGGCCTGGCCGGGCCCTCACAAGAACCCGTCCTGTAAGCGGTGAGTCCCTAGGTCACAGCGAGGAACACTGAGGTGAGCAGGATTTCTGGGGCTCCTCCTGGCAGGGTGGGGAGAGGCTCCCACGGGCTGTGGCAGTCGGGGCATGCTCCTTGGGTGTGGCCAGCTTGGGTGCTGGGAAGAGGCCCTCGGGCAGAGCCTGCTGCTGGGGCCTCCCACTCGGGGGTCAGCTGTGCCCCCAAGGACTCATCAAGCCTTGCCCCAGAACCTGTGCTCGGGGCCTCACCTGGGCATCGGGCCTGGTAGACACAACCAGGCAAAGGGAGGCTGTGCTGGGCGGGGTGGGCCCTCACCTGATGGCAGTGTCCTCAAGTAAGTGGGGGGGCACAGGAGACGACCATGTGGAGACGGAGGCAGAGACCGGACGAGGCAGCCACAGCCCAGGACCCTGGGGACCCCAGGGCTGGGGAGGCAGGAGGACCCCCTGGAGCCTCTGTAGGGAGCACGGCCCCAAGACAATGGGCCCAGGCTTCTGCCTCCAGGTCCGTGGGGGACAGATTCTGTCCCAAGTGTCACCGCGGTGACCCCACGGGACCAGCACGGATCTCCAGAACACTGCTCCCGATCTGGCCAACGCTTTCCGGCCCTGCAGCCAGGAGGGGCCGGACCTGGCCCACGGCTCACAGAACCCACTGCAAGACCGTGTCTGTGGGGAGGCCCCTCCCTCACCTGGCATCCCGAAAGTCTCCTCCTCCCCGGGGCCGGTGGCCTCAGCACAGACCAGGGGGCAGAGGTGGCATTTCTTGGCCCCGGCTGGGTCCGCACCCGAGGACTTCCTGTCAGAAGCGCCTCCCCCTGCATCTCTGCCCTGTGCCGGGAGCTGTGGGAGCCCCGTGGCCAGCAGCGAGACCTCTGATCCCCGCCGAATCCATTTGCACAAGTCGATGCGGGGCCGCCGTGGGGCAGGCGGCCGTTTGCAAAGCACTTTCCTCAGCCATGAGCTCATCGGGCTTCCCAGAAGCCCCCGGGCTGGCAGGCAGAACCGCTGTTACTGGACAGCCGTGCTATCGACGGCCCCTGCAGCCCCAGAGGGGACCCGCATGGACGCCGGCCCTGCGTGGGAAGCAGGGCAGCCGGTGGTGCTGAGCCCCCAGGGGCCGAGGTGGCCCTGCCTGGAACAGCGGCCAGGCGCTGCGGGCAGCAAGGGGGCGGTGCCAGGACCCTCGGGACATCCTGGGGAGGGGCACAGGTCAGGGAGGGGCCTGGGGGG
>NW_007259622.1:17217-18642 GCF_000164805.1 Carlito syrichta
AGGAGGCCTCAGGGGACCCCAGGGTGTCCCCAGCCAGATCCAGCCACACCTGGAACATGGACTCACACAAAACCCACACACGTGTCATTCACAGCACGATGCATGAGTTACCAGCAACCCACACAGCCCGTCCCGGGTATGAGCGCGGGGAGATGAAAACGCACGTCCATGGCAGCACAACGGCCAGTGGGGGAGCAGCCCCGGCGTGCATCAAGGGGCGATGGACAAACCGGACCCATCCACACATGGACACAACTCAGCCATGAGCAGGAAGGAGGTTCTGACTCAGGCCACGGCGTGGCGGGACCTTGAGGACGTCACATCAGTGAGACCAGACCCAGAAAGACACACAGGGTGGGACTTCGTTTGTGTGAAACGTCCAGAAAAGGCTGAGCCACAGAGATGGGACGTGGATTTGTGGGTGCCAGGGGGTGGACAGGGGGAGAGAGTGACAACGGACAGGGAAGGGGTTTGCTTGTGGGGTGAAGAATGTTCCAGAATGAGGCAGACAGTGATGCCGCACAACTCTGTGAGCTTACCAGGAGACACAGAGCTGCACACCTCGAGATGGAGACCCTCCTGTCACATGGGTTCGATCTCCACCAAAAACAAAGGACGAGTGTGAGACGGGTGTCCATCAAGCACCTGCACATCCAGGCTGAGGGGGTCTCAGTCTGATGCCGGAGCCTACCTGGGGACAGAGGCCGGGCGACATGGGCCGAGGTAGAGAGAGGAGTCTGGGCCAGGCTGGGGGTCTGGAGAAGACGGAGGGCTTGGGGGGAGGTCGAGGCACAAGAGACACAGTGACGGGCCCGATGGCTGAGCTGGGGACAACGGAGCAGCACAGGAAGGGCCACAGCACCCAGCTGCGTGGGCGCCTGCAAGCAGCGGATGACACGCATGGGCACACCTGGGCCGGGATGGCACCCTTGGGGAGGAATCCCCAGACGGGGGGAGGCCAAAGGACACAGATGCCCTCGTCACCAGGGCCCCACACACCCTCCCACACTCCCAGGGCAGGAGGGAAACCGACTCTGGGGACGCCCTCCAACCCTGTGGCCAAGGGTGTGTCGCCAGCAGACACACTGACACCACGGGCTTCCTCCCGTTCCCAGCATGGGCATGGCACGGTGTCTGAGGGGCACCTGACTGAGTCTCGGGAAAGCCCCCACAGTTCCAGCCGAGGGTCACGCCACAGAGTGACCGAGCGTCCTCCCAGGGGGCGTCTGCAGGGCTGGCAGTCCTGGCGGTCCCCAACAAGCCCTGCATGGCATGCTCGAAGCTAACTTGCACAGGGCGGCCAGGATCGTGCCGGACGTGGGCCGCGTGGCAGGGGTGGGAGCTCCTGTGACTTCCCAGTAAAGTCAAAGTATTTTTTTTTTTTTGAGTTGGAGTCTCACTCTGTCGCCCAGACTGGAGTGCAGT
>NW_007259622.1:18744-27741 GCF_000164805.1 Carlito syrichta
ATCCACTCACCTCAGCCTCCCAAAGGCGCGGGATGACAGGTTGAGCCACCGAGCCCGGCAAGTCAAAGTATTTTAAAACAGCTTGTTCTAGCCAGGCTCGGTGGCTCAGCCTGTCATCCCGTGCCTTGGGAGGCTGAGGTCCTGGTTCCCATGAGCCCCTCCTGCCTCACGTCCGCTGTGTGTGGCCCAAGCTCAGGCTGCAAGGCAGTGGGTGTCTGGTCGGACCGGCGGGCAGAGGGGCTCCGTGGAGGGCCTAGAGGGGGGGGCTGCCCAAACCCAATTCGCACGTGACCTCCCATGTCCCGAGACAGGGCCCCCGGAGGGGAGACCAAGGGCATCTGTGACCGAGGTAGCCATGACTCAGCACCCCTGACAGCTCCACCCTCCGGGAGGCAGTGGACGATGGTGGGCTCTCATGCCGGCCCAAGGGGAGGGACTCAGGTCCCTGAGGGGCTAACGGCTCGGTGACAAGAGCAGGAGAAAAGGCCTCGTGTGAGGTGGCAAGTCAGGCTTGGGAGCCACACACGCACACGGCCACGCGGGATACCGTGATACCATGGAGGAAGCTGACCCCAGGGAAGTGCTCCATGGACCAAAGAGAAGCCGGAAAGGCCCGGCAACAAAATGGCTCAGCTTCTCTTTACAGCAGCAAGAGTCACATGACTCATCATCTTTTCCTTTTTGCTTTGGCTGTCAGGAATCTCAGGGCTCAAGGGTTCTGAGGCCTGTGGGTCTAAATTCGCTGCTCACCCCTGGCCCAGCGCCTGGTTCTCCATCCCAATTCCTTCTGGGTTTACTTATTTATTATTTGATCTGGCATCTCACTCTGTGGCCCAGGCTAGATCCAGTGGCATGACCACAGCTCGCTGCGACCTCTCCGGGATCCGGCGATTCTCCTGCCTCAGCCTCCTGAGCAGCTGGGATTACAAGTGCCACCACACCAGCGAATTTTCTACTTTTTTGGAAGTTGGGGTCTTGCTATGTGGCTCGTGAACTCCTGGCGCAAGCGAACCTCCCACCGTGGCCTCCCCCAGTGCGGAGATCGCAGGTGTGAGCCACTGCACTGGGCCTTCGACACGGCGGGAAACGTTTCCAGGGACTGCACGCCACCCAGGGTCACGAAAGGGTTTCAGTGCGCGCCATTTCCCCAGCTCCAACAAACCAGTCCCACAAACCTCAAGACCTCCGGCAACACGTTCCTCCTCTCAGCTGTGGCGACGAGAAGCCCAAAGCCAAGCTGTGGCAGGGCCGGACCCTCCTGGGGACTCAGGGAGACCCCTTGCCCCCCTCAGTGAGGACGGAGGATGGACAGGCCTCGGGCTCGTCCTCCGTTCTCAGAGCCAGCAGCACCCTCTCCGCCCACCTCCCCTCACTCGAGCCCCCTGCCGCCTCTCGAGGACCCGTGGGGATGTGGAGTCTGGCCACCCGGCCTGGTGACAAGAGCAGGAGCAAGAGGCCTCCGGCAGGGAAGCAGAGTCAGGACCAACCCCGGGCTCGGGAGCCACACGTCCACACAGCCACCAAGGACCTGTGCAGGGGAGCTCTCACCTCGGGGCCCTTTGCCTAATCCCGCCTGCAGGGTCCCTTCTGCCATGTGAGGTCCCAGGGTTAGAAGGGGATGTTCTTTTTTTGAGTCACAGTCTCACTCCGTCACCCAGGCCACCCCAGGGTCGACTGCTGGGTGCCGCCGATCCTTCCACTTCAGCCTTCCAAGGAGCCAGAACGATAGGCGCATGCCACTGTGCCCGGCTAGTTTTTTGACTTTCTGGTAGAGATGAGGTCTCACCAAGTCTCCCAGGCTGGTCTCGGACCCACAGGCTCAGGCCATCCTCTTGCCTCAGCCTCCCACAGTGCTGGGACGACAGGCTGAGCCGCCACGCCCGGCCAGAATAGGATGGTATTAGGGCGAGGCGGTGGTGGCCCACCATGCTGACCTGGTCTGAATCAGGGTACAGAGTGTCCATGGCGGGTGCAGCTGGCTGGGCTCCATATGGAAGGCCTGGAACGCCAGGCTCAGGGCTGGACTCCCTCCTGGCCCCACAGAGCAGGCCTGGGGGTCACGGGGAGGGGGTGGCTGACTCACATCCGTCCCACCCCGCACCCCACACTCGGCACTGGGGTCAGGTTTCATCTGGAGAGAGCGCTGGGGTCAACCTGACAACTCAGGCGGCTGGGGGGGCACGGAGGCGCAGGGGCCTGGGGGTGGCGCATCAAGCTTGCATTCAGCAGGCACTCAGTAAGTAAACGTCTGTGGGACGGCTACGGCTGTCCTCTAGGGAGGGGTGGTGACTGGCCGCGTGCGTGTCACCGAACGTGCAGTGCCAGGCGAGGCTCAGACACCAGGGAGACTGAGGCGGCCCCGGAGGGACTGTTGGCTGAGAAGCAGCATCAGTGATCGGCAGGGCCGGGAGGGAGGAAGGTGAGCAGAGAGAGACAGGGAGACAGAGACAGATGGAGAGACACAAAGAGAGTTGGAGCGAGAGGGAGAGGCAGAGAGAGAGAGACAGAGACAGATGGAGAGACAGAGAGGGATGGAGTTAGAGATGGAGACAGAGACAGAAAGACAGAGACAGAGCGATGAAGAGAAAGATGAAGAGACAAAGAAGCAGAGAAGGAGACAGACACAGAGAGAGGCAGAGATGGAGAGACAGAGACAGAGACAGAAAGACAGAGACAGAGATGGAGACGGCGACAGATGGAGAGAAACAGAGGTGGAGAGGGACCTAGAAAAAGACACAGAGAGAGATGGACAGAGACAAACGGGAGACAGAGAGACAGATGGAGACGGAGAGAGAGAGAGACAGAGATGGAGAGAGACAGATGGAGAGACAGAGAGAGTTGGAGAGACAGAAAAAAGACAGAGAGGAGAGAGAGATGGAGAGAGACAGACACAGAGATGGAGAAACAGAGAGACAAGGGGGGAGAGAGAGAGAAAAAGATAGAGACAGAGATAGAAGGAGATGGGGGAGAGAGACAGAGAAAGAGATGGAGATTCAGAGAGAGAGACAAAGAGAGATGGGGAGAGAGACAGAAGCAGAGGGGGGAGACAGAGACAGAGGCGAGATGGGAAGAAGACAGGGACGGGGCATGAGCAGGACATGCCAGATGGGCTTGTGGGGGGGCAGCCACGAGGAAGGGCTGGGATGTCAGCCCCCTCTGGGGACAGTGAGGGGGGAGGGAGGAGACACCCTGAGGCCTCTGCTCTGTCCATCCCTTGAAGGGCACAGGCAGACGCCAGTCCTGGACACACACTCCTGAGTTCCCGGGGGAGGCGCCGTTCCCAGGGCCCCGTGAGTACCCGCTGCCATCCCCCGGGCCGCCACACCCCAAGACGGGCCAGAGTCCTCCCCAAATGAGGTTCCAGGGGCCCGCAAGCCAGGCCCGGGAGGACAGACAGGCCAGGACCCAGCCACGGCCCCTCCTGGGCGACTGCCACTGGCAGACGCCGCCCGAAGAAGCGCACGGCCCACGGGAGGGGCAGGCAGGTAGGCTGGGGCCTGCCCGACCCCCACGGAGCCCACGGAGGCTGCCGCAGCGGGTCTTCTGGGGCACACCAGCCCACAAGGTGACACCGAACTGCTGGTCTCTGCTGGTCTGGGGGAGCACGGCGGGGGCCGTCACGGAGCTTGGGCAGGTGTGGGCACTGCACAGAGGCCATGCCCTCGGCCTCCTTTCCTCGGAGAGGACGGATGGACAGGCCAATGGCAGCCGCGAGGCCACGGGGAGCCACGTGCCTCCTGTGCTGCTGTGGCAGAAGGACCACGGCCGGGACAGCATCCGTGGGGCCCCTGCAGGGACTCGGGCCCAGACCTCTCCTGAGCAGCCCCCGGGCAGGAGGCGTGTGGAGTCCCCCGGCAGGCTTCCCGGGGGAGGTGGGCAGCGCACTGGTGTCCTCGCTCTTGGGGCTCGAGACACCAGGAAGCCACCCTATCACGGCTCTCCGGGCTGAGGCGGGGCCCGCAGTCTCAGGGCCTCCCGCCTCTGCTGGCTCAGGGCATCCAGCACCCGCGGCCCGTGGTCACACCGCCCAGCCTCTGGCCCCACCATTACGTGTGGCCTCCCTGAATGCCCATGTCCTTGAGGACAACTGTTGGATTTCTAGGGTGACCTCGGTTCATCCTGACCCTTCACTGGTTGCATTTACAAAGACCCTTCCGGGGTGCTGGACGGGACGGACACAGGTCACCCGGAACAGACCCGAGGCCCTCGCACGCTGCCATTCTGCTTGGTCCCTGTGGGGAGAGGGGCCCTGGGGTCCCCCTGGTGACCCGCGGTGCACGGCCGGGGTCTGAACGGGTCCCATTCAGCTGTAGACAGTCTGGACCAGTTCTCTCCGGACCCCACCAGCTTTGAAGACTGGGCTAATGCCATGTGCCCCACTTTACGTGGGGCAACCTGAGTGCCGAGAGCCCCTTGCTCCCAGGCCAGCCCCGGGTGTCGTTCACCCCACAACAGTGGCTCTGAGGGCCCCAAACCATGGGGCGAGGCACCCTGGGACACAGCAGCAGGCACCCCAACTCTCTGAGGCAACCCTGGCTCCTTATAGCAAGCCCCCTTCGAGTGACGCTGGGCTCCCCGGGCGGAGACCCAGACGCCTTGGGTGAGGCATGGGTTGGCAGCGGGTCCTTGTTCCAAGGGGGAAGCCGAGCGCCCCCCAGCACCCACAGGAGAACAAACCCACGTGCTCGCCATCCAAGCTATCACCCCCAGGTGGTGTCGGGCACAGAGGATCACAGGGGAAGCGCCGCAGCCGGAGGTCATGGGTCTGGTATGACGCTGGCCATGCCTCGTGCTCCCGCCCTCTGAGTGTCCCCACGAGACCCCCGCCTGCTCCTGTGCCGTGGACGCTGCCCTGACCCTCCGACCCACCCCGCAGAGCCCTGGGGCAGAGGTCCACACGGCCTGGTGCGCACTGCTCCTGAGGGCCAGGCTGCTCCCACAGTGGTCCAGCCAACGCATGGCCCCAGAACGGCTCAGACCCACCCAGCCCCAAGATGGTGTGCACCGTGGGTCCTACCTGAGGAAGGTCGAAGCTCTTTGGCAAGAAGCTAGAGGCGGCGGCCCCAGGGCCATAGCTGGTGTCTGGACAGGGCTGGCCATCGAGGAAGGAGGCGGGGCCTATGAACTGGCTGGAGGGGAAAGGGGCCAGGTGACCGTGGGCGAAGGCTCGGCCGCAGGCTCCTGCCCGCCGCCCACGGCAACAAAGCAATACGCACCCAGGCCCCCCCCAGCTCCTGAGGGTGCCAGGGGCTGTGCTCAAGCATGGCAGGCCCCTCACACGCGGCCCCACACAGGGAGGGGTTTCCAGGGGTCCCACGGCCACGCCCAGGGCTGCCCGCCCACCTGCTGGACATGGCCCGGCCCCTGGGAGGACCAGGCCCCCCGGAGAGCCGGCGGCAGACAGAGCCCCATCCCCCCCTTGCGTCAGCAGCAGGGGCTGGGCTTCACCCCCATGGGAAGAGCCCAGGTAACGCAGGAGGGCCCCGCAGCCCCAGCCACGCCTGGGAACCCGGCTCTGACCCGCCCGGCCTCCTCCTGGCCTCCACACCCAACTCATGGCCACCAAGGGGCAGGTGACACGCAGAGGGGATTCGTCCAGGTCCCCGCAGTCCCATCAGCCTGAGGACGGCTGAGGACCAGTGAGGAGGGTGAGGGGGCCGTGCTGCCGCAGGCAACTCTTCAGACCCAGGAGCGGGCCCTGCGGCTGGGAAGGCCGTCCCAGGGGCCGGGCTGGGGCTGAGCAGACTGTGGAAGGGACGTTGGGTGCTGAGCAGACCGTGGAAGGAGCCATCGTGTGCCGTGGCCAATCCATGGCTCACGCATCCCGGGGTCCCTGACCACCTGCCAGGCCCCCGCCCGCCCACGGGCCCCCTGGCCTCTGCCTCCAGAAGCTCCCAGCAGGGCTGAGCCAGGGCATCTGCCGAGCAGGAGCCAGAGGGCCCAGGGGGAGGCAGCGTGTGCAGACCTGAGGGCAGGGAGCCCTGGGCTTGAGAGGTCCACCAGGAGAAGCCTCGGCCCCGCTTGCCAAGATTTTTGGATACGCCCCATGCTCCGGCCCTGACATCCCCACCCCCTGCCCCAGGGCCAGCACCTGCTCCAGCACCTCCCAGGCCCACGTGAGCTCTGGCAACATGTGTCCAGGCCCTTCGCGCAGGCTGCTCTCTCGGGCCCCTGGCAAACGACTGACCCTGCAGAGCCCAGCCTAGCTGCTGTCCTCTGTGGGAAAAGCGCCCTCCAGATCCCCTCACCCCCGAGAGGTTTCTCACACCCCCCAGTGTCTTCTCCACAGCAACGCACCCCACAACCCCGTCCCCTCCCCAGCTGGGTTCTCGCCAAAATGGATCCCAGGGGTCACAGCACAGAGCTCAGGATAACCGGTCTCAGCTGCCGCCCCGCATCCAGGGCTAGTCCGCAGGCAGGACCAGCAGGACCGTGTGCTCAGCGGGGCTTGGCCCCGCCAGCCTCAACCGCACCTTTCACGGCGGCCTCAGGATGAGGCGACCGCCGGGGAGGACGGGAACGCAACTTACCGGCTCTCGTTGGGGAAGGCTGGGTACGCTGGCGGTGAGAAGGTGTTCCACCAGGGGTAGTGCAGCATGGCGCCCTGAAACGGAGGGGGCATCAGGCGGGCAGGGGTGCCACGGCCAGGGTAAACCGCCCAGCACAGGCGACGTTTGAGGGCTGGGGCCAGGGCTCCCTGCAGCCGGGAACAGCCTTGGCCCTCTCGGCTCGGCCTCCTAACATCACTCTAGGCTTCAGATTCCCTGCTTCCCCAAGGGCTGTGGTACGGAGGGCAGGCATCGAGCGGTACATGATGGGGCTGGGCTGGACCCAGTGTCCCTGAGGCTGAGGCAATGCCACCGCCACAGCCCCTCCCCTCAGGCGTGAAACAGGTCATCCTGCCACATGCGGATAACCCTAGCTGCAGCATGTACGAGTGGGCCCAGGGCTTGGGAACCTGCATCTCCCACAGGACCCCAGGGATGTGGGTGGCCCCAGCACCTGGCTTGAGGCCCGTCCTGGAGGTGGAGGACAGAACCGCTTGCAAGGCAGGATGGCCAATGGGGCCTGTGCCCTCAGAGCTGGGGTAAGACAGACCAGGCCTGTCTGCGCTGTGAGGTGCCCTGGGGGCCTTGGTGACTGCCAGGCACAGGAGGAAGGTTCTGGGACCTTCTCAGAGCCTTGAGAAGGAGCTGAGACTCTGGGAACCTGCCTTGGGAAATGCTGGCTGGTGGCCAGGAGTGAGCCCGAGGTCAGCAGAGTCGCAAGGGGCTTGGCTGCCGCCATCTCTCTGGCAGCCCCTCTCCTGAGTCTGACAAGACCCCAGACCCGCAGAGGCCCCCGGGTGGCTCCCTCGATGTCCCTGCCAGCAGCCTAGCCCTCAGCCAGGCTTGCCGTGCCAGTCCTGGGAACAAGAGCCACAGGGGTACACACAGGCCCAAGACCTCAGGACTGGCCCACAACAGGCCTGGGCGAGGGTCAGGACCTTCAGGTGTAGGACGTAGACACACACGCCCCACAGCACGTTCCCTCCCTGTCCTGATGGTGGGGAAGCCCCCCCGGTCACCAGGGAGAGACCATGGCCAGGGACGCCAGCCTGCTCATCCCCGCAGACCTGGACGCCACACCGGCTTTCCCAGCCAGAGACAGCTCGCCACCCCGAGACCCCACGCCCTCCCCAGGCCCGATGCGATCCATGGGGCTCAGCTGCCACTGCCCCCAGAGCTCGAGGGCCAAGAGGTGGCGGGAACCAGCCCAGGTGGGAGCCTGTCTGCACTCGCAAGAGCCGAGGGCCCATATGGTTGCCCAGCGCCCCCCACCCCACGCTGTGTCCAGCCCGAGGACCCCAGCACCATCTCCTCGGCTCCCGCACTGGCTGCCAGCGAATCACAGGATGCACGGCATGGGCTCCTCCCTACTCGAGGCCGGTCAAGGCCTCTGTGGAAGCTTCTGGAAGGAGGCAGGGCTGCATGCCGGGGTGGGGGAGGTCCACCCGGAGCTCAGGCTTCGCGTTCCCTCCCCCACTCCGCCTTGTGGGGAGAAATCCAGCCCCAGAGAGGGACTTGGACTTCCTGAGGTCATGGGCACATCCGGAACATTCCGGGGCAGGACTCTGACTCTAGACCCAAGCCAGCTCCTGGGATGAACTAGAAAGTTCATGGTGAGGGAGACAGGCCAGCCACGGCAGTGGGTGAGGACAGGCCACGGGTGGCTGCGGGGCCCAGGGTCTGCTTACCTGACACGCTTCACCCACATGCCTGGGGCTCTGCTGGGGATTGCCAAGCAGGGACACCCTAGACCCACCCTTAGAGGGCAGGGCTGATACATGATTGGCTCCGAGATGAACACCTGACCCCAGCCAGCCAATCAGAGCCTGCCTGGGGATTTTCCACTGACGGCCAGCGGGGGGAGGCGGTTCCTTGCTCTTCAGAGGACCTGAGATGTGATTGGTCCAGAGGTAGCACCTGACCAAAACCAGCCAATCAGAGCCTGCCTGGGGATTTTCCACTGGCAGCCAGAGGGGGCGGCCCCCTTTCCTTTGGAGGACAGGGCCTGAGATGTGACCATCGCCAGCCCACTGCAGCATGCCAAGGAGCCTTTGCACCATGCTGCCTGCCCAGCACCAAGCCGGGCTTCGACCCGCACCACTCCCACCCCAGGTCCCCATGGCAGCTGGATCCTTGTGGCTGCCCGGGGGTTGGGGGAAAGGGGGACAGTGGGGGGACTTGGTCTCAGCCAACAGTCAGGGCCAGTGGGTGAAGCGGCACGGCTGTCCTCCAAACCTCAGGGGTGCTGGCTGGGAGGCGACTGGGACGCTGAGGGAGTGGGAACTGGGCTGCTCACCCGAGCAGGGTCTCCCCAGAGGCAAGTTGGGGGGAAGGAGGGTGGGCAAGGTGGGAGGGACCCGAGCTGGGGATGGGCAGGCTTCAGAGGATGAGGGGGGCCTGAGCCGGGAGGCAGGACGGTGGGCCTAGGATGCGTCAGCTTTGCGTGGGG
>NW_007259622.1:27961-29254 GCF_000164805.1 Carlito syrichta
AAAAGGGGGCGGAGGGAGGAAGAGGAGCGGGGCGAGGAGGGAGACGGGGAGGAGCTAGAGAAGGGGAGGGGCTAGAGAAGGAGGAGGGGCTAGAGAAGGGAGCTGGAGGGGAGGAGACAGAGGAAGCCCCCAGCGCTTCACTGAGAGCGGACCCCACAGCCGCCCCAACCAGAGACGCCCACCACGGCCCCACCTGCCCTGCATGGCCTCTGAGGCCCAGCCTCCACTAGCTGGAGTTCCCCAGCCGAGAAGCCTGCTTTGTTTCCTTCTGTAGTGGGAGGAGCCCCAGTGTCCCCCAGGGACAGAGGGTGTGACGAGAATTCAGGCCCTTGCTCTTCACAGGGCATCTGGTACCCACTCCGTGGAAGAAGGCCAGGCTGGCACCCACAGGCGTCTTACTACTCGTGGCGCTTAGTCCGCAGTCGTCACACCTTGGGAGTGACCAAGGTGTCCTGCAGCAGGTGATGGATGAGGGCCACCCAGATGGCGGGACACCACTCGGGGCTGGAGAGATATGAGCTCAGGCCGGGCAGGGGATCACATCTGTCATCCCAGCACTTTGAGAGGTTGAGGCAGGAGGATCGCTTGAGCCCAGGAGTTTGAGACCAGCCTGGGCAACAAAGCGAGACCTCGTCTCTACAAAAAATAAAAAACTAGACAGGCATGGTGGTGCCTATGGCTCCAGCTACTCAGAAGACTGAGGTGGACCCTGATTTAAAAAAAAAAGACATGAGTTCAAGCCACGGAGGAGCCACGAGTGCTTGTCGCTGGGTGAGAGGAGCCCGTCTGAGGGGCTGCACCTGTGTGGCTCCAACTCCAGGATGTCCTGGAAAAGGCAGAACAGCGGAGACAGGACAGACCAGAGGCAGGGGCTAGGGAGGAAGGACAGAAGCACTGGGTGTCAGGCCACAAGCTCCCCTGCCGGTCAAACACCGGGGACATCCTGTAGGCCCCAGGACATGCACAGAGTGCCCCCTGTACACTGCGGACCCTCGTTAATGGTGGTGTTCGTCTCTGGTCACCCACTGGGACAAGGCTGCCCACAGCGCGGGCACTAAGGGGAGGTGGGGTGGGCATGTAGGAACTTTCTTTGCTTTCTGAGCAAGTTTTCTGCAAACCAAAAACCATTAAGAAACAAAGCCTATCCAGTTAAAAAGAAAAAAAATTTGTTAAAAAATCCCCTTGGTGCCGGGCTCAGTGGCCTGTAATCCGCGCCTTGGAAGGCTGAGGTGAGTGGACTGCCTGAGCCCGCGGGTTCGAGACCCGCCTGGGCAGCGAGACCTCATCTCTACA
>NW_007259622.1:29274-36140 GCF_000164805.1 Carlito syrichta
CCAGGAGCGGCCACTGCACTCCAGTCTGGGCGATAGCGTGAGATTCCAACTCAAAAAAAAAAAAAAACCCCTTGGTGACAGGGGACCCTGAGCCCCCAGGGAACACAGGCATGGGGGCAGGAGGAGCACTGGCCTTCCCTGGACTTAGTGGCTGATGCTGTGTGAAGGACTGAAACTCAGGGAGCCGGGCTCCCTCGACTATTCCCCACGCAGCTGGGCTCCCAGTAACCTCCCCTCTGCAGGTCCAGATGGAACCTCCACGGGTTCCACAGAGAGTTGGGCTTGAACTGTCAAGGGCAGGGCCAAAGTCACAGCCACACTCCTGTGGGCATGGCCAGGCCCCTGTTCGGCCAGTCCAGGTGGTCAGGGCGCTCACCTGCAGGGGCGGTGGGCTGTACAGTATACTGCCCGTGGGCGGAGGCTCATGCTGCGGGCACTCCCCATCCATGGCTGGCCTCACTGCCAGCATCGGGTGCGTCCTCGGCCAGCAGCAGGCAGGGGGCTTGGGCCAAGGCCACCGGGGGGTCTATCTGGGCTTCTCACTCCGAGGCGGTGGTGGCAGCGGCATCATGTCCTGCAAAGAGACGTGGACGTCCTCAGATGGGCCGACTAAGGTGCCCACCTACCTTGCCCAGCCTCCGGCAGCCCCCTGACCTTCTGTGCTGTGCCAGGGTCTCTTGACCACACCAACTATCACGGACCCAAGGCAGCCTCTGCCACAAGCCCAGGACCCCTAACCAGGGCCACGGAGCCGTGGGATGACTCCACCTGGCTTAGATCAGCCAGTCAGAGGCTGTGGAGGGAGAGGTACGCTGATCTCCAGGCCGGGGTGCCCACCTCAACCCTGGACCAGCCCTGTCCTTCAGTGGCAGCACAAGGCGGTGCCGGGTCTCGGGGATGCTGGGGTCATGCTGAGCAAGGAGAACCCAACCTGGTTTCAGGCTGAGGACACAGCAGTGTGCCCACTGATGGCCCGCACCCCAGGCTGAGCCCCGCTGTCAGGTACCGTCTACCTGCCTGTGTCCTGGCACATGGCCAGGAGTCCCTGCGGGCCCCATCCTGGGAGAGCAGGGCCCGGCCAGTCCATGTGCCCTGCGGGCTGGCAGCCAGGACACGCGAAGGAGGCAGGAAGAGGAGGCAGCCACCACTCCCGGCCAAGCCCTGGATGAAGAAACCCTCAGGACTTCCAGTAACTGCCAGGCAGCTGCACGCAGGCACTTGGGCAACCCTGCGGGGGAGGGGGCGCGGCTGGGGGAGCGGCCCGTGGGTCCAGGGACAAAGCCCCAGGTGGTTGTCGGAGCAGCGGGGGCTGGCTCCGTCCCGCCAGCCCCTCAGAGGCCAGCCAGGGGCCCACTACAGCCCCCTGCCTCTGGAGCCCTGCCAGTCCTCATGAGGAGTCATCCAGCAAGCCAAGATCAAAGCCACACGCCACCTTCCAAGATGAGCAACCTCAGACGACCTGGAGACACCCATGATACTCCGAGCCTCAGTTAGTTTGCCTGGGAAATGGGCCGTTTGGAGGGCGCTGGGCCCTCTGTGTGCCAGAGGCCACAAACAGCTTCTCGAAGGCTCCAGGAAGCTGCTGGTGGGGGGACCCCCGAGGGGCCTGCCCAGCACCCGGGGAGGGCCAGCCCTGTCAGTGGGCAGCGGACGCTGTCCCCGCCCCCTCGGCAGAAAACCACCTGCGCTGACCCTGCAGTGCCCTGCTGGCCCCCCCCCGCCTGCAGGGACCTCCTCCTGCCGCAGGTTCCGTCTGGGGCAGCTGCAGCCCTGGTCCCACGGACCCACCCCACACCCTGGCACATCCCGGCTCTGAGGCTGCTGGCTTCTGAGCTGACGGAAAGTCCCATCCAGAGCCCGAGGTGACAAGTCCGGGGACCCCAGGGGGCTCCTGGGTGACCCCGGGCTGTCTTTGGGGTATCCTGTGCCCAAGGGGCCCCCCAGCAGCAGGCGGGCCTTGAGCCCAGCCATGTCTGCGTCCCTTCCTGCTGTGGTCCCTGAGCCCTGGCCTCATGGACCCCGCTCCAGGGACCAGGGATCTGAGGGACAGGGGAAGGCTTCAGATGCAGAGACATGTGACGGGGTCTGGGGTCTGAGCCTTGCTCGGGAACCGGCAGGGCCTTCAAACCTGGACCTGGGAGGCCGGGGGAGCAGCACCCTCACGTGGCAAGGAGGGGGCGTGGCAGGCGCAGCTGCTAGAGGCAGTCCAGCCCGCAAAGATGAAGCTGGGAGTCATCACACGACCGGCAACTCCACATCCCACAGGTGCCCAGGAGAAACGAAAACTCATGCCACACAGAAACTTGTGCACACATGTCCAACAGCCAAAAGGAGGCACAGTCAGGGGGGCATCCATTATGGAGGAGGCCCAGGGAGAGGGATACCCGTCACGGAGGGCCAGTTACAAAGGAGAACATCACAGGCCGGTGTCCACAGTGGGTGATGGACAGACACGGTGTGGGTCATCCACACAGAGAGCAGGGCTCAGCCTCGGGCGGGCAGGCCAGACTCACACCTACAATCCTAGCCACCCCGAGGCCCAGCTGGGAGGACTGCTTGAGTCCAGGAGTTTGCGACCAGCTTAGGCAACAGCAAAACCTCCGAGCTAACATAAAATAAACAGGATAAAAAGGGAGGAGCCTCAAACACAGACCACGGCATGGAGGGACCTTGAGGACATCACGCTCAGGGAGACCTAGACACAAAGGGACACGCAGGGTGTGACTGTATTTACATGAAATGTTCAGAACAGGCCAGTCTACAGGGGCAAGACATGGATTCATGGATGCCAAGGGCTGGGGGCGTGGGCTGACTCAGCCTGCGGCCCGACCCCACATGCCCCAAGCTCAAGCCCTGTCCACCCCAGAACACCCCTCCCTCCTGGACCCCTCCTAACCTATGACCCCGACCCTTGCCTGGTGGGCTCAGTCCCGTCCAAGTGTCGCCACGAGCTCCGTTCTCGTCCCCAGGGTCCTGTGCCCTCGGGACCCCGCCCCAGCAGCAGTGACCATGCCATGTCCCAGGGCGTCCAGCTGCTGACCCAGGAAGATCCCAGTGGGGCAGCAAGTGGGGTCTTGGGTGGGAAGGGCCCTGGAGGCCCCGCTCACGGGCTGCGGTGACAAAGCCCCCGCCTGGGCCACAGAGCTCCAGCCACCAGGATGATGGGTGTCCCTGTGCTACGTCCCAGGCCTGTGTTTATTTTTAGTTGCGTCTCGTGACACCAGGGACAGTGGCGGGTCACACGGTTCCCATTCAGGGGAGGGGCCACCCTTATCGCCAGAGCTCACCGCAGGGAGGAGGAACGTGGTTTCCTTTGAAATCAAGTTTTGGAGTGAGTCACCGTCAAAGAGAAAGACACAGGGGTTGGTGGCCCCGGTGAGTCCCCACCTCTCTCCTGGCCAGACACTCTGGGTCAGGCCCTGGCCTCGCTGCTGAGACCCAGCTGAGCCTCCAAAACATTCTGAGCCAGCACCACCAGGACCCACCCGCCAGCACTGCAGGGACACTGTTGGCTGCCCTGACCCTGCCTGGAGTCCCAAGTGTGGTCACAGCAAGCCCCTCGCACCTCCCCTCAGACCCGAGTGGGGCCTGCTGGAGGCGGGGATGTGGCCTGCAAAGGCACAGTCCCCCACTGCCCCCTTGATTCGTGTGGCTGCAACTGCACCTTCTGATGAGGACAAAGAGGGCGCTTGCGGCACCTGACGCGACCCCAAAGCCACACAGAGCAGCTCAAGATCCCCCGTGCCCACTACAGAGGCTGCAGGTGAAAGCTCTGAGAAGATCCCGCCTGAGCGCCTAGAACGCGAGTCCAGCGAGGATCCCTTGGCACCCGACGTCCCGAGTACGTCCACCAGGTCCCAGGTTGTGGTGGGCCTGGCCTCAGTGCCAGCCTTGACCCCAGCATTTGGGAAGCGGAGGCCTGGCGAGGCGGCCACATGGCTGCGGGTGGGTGGTAGCAACCGTGGCGACGGACACAGGCAAGGCCGCAGCCGCCCCCACAGGCCTTCGAGGCCTGGTCGCCCCCTGGCCCAGTATTACCTTACCTGAGGTCCCGCCCATGGGGACCAGGGGCTCTCGGTATCCCAGGGTCTGCCGCCTTTCAGGAGCAGCATGAAAGCAGGGGGCTCTGCTGGGGCCGCAGTCGGGACCCGCTGGCCCTGCATGGAGCTCAGGCCGGGCGGTCACCTCCACCAGCGAGCACGGCAGGCCCCAGCGGGTGGGAGGGGCCGGCAGATTTCACAAGGCCCAGCCAATATAGGGCAGAGAGCCCCGTGAAGCCCGACGCCTGGCCGGGCCCCAGCTTGGCGGGCAGGACTGTCTGGTGGGGAGGGACGTGGCGGGCCCTCTTGGTCCTGGCCTCGAGATACAGCTGCATCCTACTCGGAGCCCAGGGCTGGGGGCTGGAAGGTCCTTCCAACTGGGGCTTCAGGCTCTGGCGGGAACGCAGCAGAGTGCCACCCAGAGGGCCCTCTGCTCCAGGTGCAGGTGCCTGTGGCAGCCTCAAGCCCCACGGGCGTCGGGGCACAGGGGCAGGGCAGGGGGGACACAGCAAGGAGGCTGGTGGCAGGGAGGCCGGGATGGGGAGGGGCGGCCAAGGGGGACTGACGCAGAAGGGGATAGGCAGAGGACACGGCGCCCAGGAGACACACACCCCCAGCGCCGCGCCCGCCCACACCGGCACCGTCCTGGGCGACCATCGGCCCCCAGGCACCCGCGCCTCCTCCCATCCTGCACGGCCACCCAGCCGGAGACCCACATGTGTCCAGCCTCGCCCGCCCCCGGGCTGCAGTGCCTACAGGCCGCTCAGGCCCAGCCCTGGTGAGTGGCGGTGGAGATGCCTGCAGGAAGGCTGGCGGCCCGGCCCAGCCCAGCCCACGTGGCCGCTCTCCTGCATCCCCACAGTCCTGCCCGGCCTGCAAGCTGCGCCCTGTCTATGCCCGCCCCAGCCCGGGCAGCCTCCGCCATCCACTGGTCACGCCCAACCCTACACGCCGAGACTCTGACCCCACCTGGGTCCGCTCGACAGCTGGCCACCTCGCTGGGACCCAGCCCTACGATGGTGCAGCCTGGTCACATGGCACCTGGAGGATGCCCCTGCAGAGCCATGGGGAGACCCCAAGCCTTCCGCACAGCGCGTGGCTGAAGCTTTTTTTATAACAACATGAGTTCTAACTCCTGCGTCAGCAAGCAGACCCTGGGGTCTCTGGCAGGGAACAGGGAAGGGTGGCAGGTCCCTACCAAGGCCACCTGTCCCCCACCAAACTAGGCTACCAGGCATGAGGCCGCCTTCCTGTGGTGACATACTTTGACCCTTAGGCCCCCGCAGGGGTCTCGACGCCGCCAACCCAGCCAGTCTCTAAGAACGGCCGCGCTGCCCGGTCCCCACTCCTCTACCCGAACGTCTGCACGTTCTCAAGGTGCCACCAAGGATGTCACAAGGTGCCACCAAGGATGTCAGAGCCTCGCTCAGGCACAGCCCGAAGCCCATTCGGCCTCCCTGCCCACCGCACAGGTCCCCCAGTTCTGCCTCTTCTCGAAAGAACCATCCAGACTAGGGGTTGCTGGGCGGGCCAGAAGTCCTTCCACCCCCTGCAGCCAGACGTACAGTCCACTTTGTGGCCATCACGGAGGTGGATGACCTGACCCAGCATTAGAGGTATGACCTCATCCTGACACATCACAGCTCCTGGGGCCTACAGGCAGCTCTGAGGCCCAGGCATCCTTCGTGGGGGCACAGTGATCAGGGACCACTCACAGCCCCAGACAGGAGCAGAGACGGCTTCTCTGTTGTTGCCGTTGCTTTGTTTTTTTGAGTTGGAGTCTCAGCCTGTCGCTCAGGTTGGAGTGCAGTAGCACACTCACAGCCACCCCAGCCTCGACCTGCTGAGCTCAGGCGACCCTTCTGCTTCAGTCTTTCAAGTAGCTAGTACTACAGGTGTGCGCTATCACATCCAGCTAATTTTTTGACTTATTGTAGAGATGGGGTCTCGCCAAGTTGCCCAGACTGTTCTCAAACCTGTGGGCTCGGGCAATCGCCTCACCTCAACCTCCCAAAGTGCTGGGATTACAGGCTTGAGCCACTGCGCCGGGTCACGAGACAGTTTCTGTAAGCTAACCTTTCCTTTTTTTTTTTTTTTGAGTGGGAGTCTTACTCCGTCGCCCAGAGTGCAGCGGCATGCTGGCATGCCCATGGTCACCCCAGCATCAACCTGTTGGACTCCGGCGATCCTTCCACCTCAGCCTTCCACATAGCCGGAACTACAGGTACACACTACCATGCCCAGCTAATTTTTGACTTATTGTAGAGACGAGGTCTCACCAAGTTGCCCGGGCTGGTCTCAAACTCGCAGACTCAGGCAATGCACTCACCTTGGCCTCCCAAAGTGCTGGGATGACAGGCTGAGCCACCAAGCCCGGCCTCCTTTTCTAAAATAAAGGAAACAGGATGGGCACAGTGGTTCACACTTGTCACCCCAGCACTTTGGGAGTCCGAGGTCAGAGGATCATTTGGGGCCAACAGTTGGAAACCAGCCTGGGCAACATAGCAAGATCTCGCCTCTACATAAAATTTTTAAAAATTAGCCAAGTGTGATGGCGCACACCAATAGTCCCACCTACTAAGGGAAGCGGAGGCAGGAGGAGAGCCTGAGCCTGGCAGGTCAAGGCTGTGGTGAGCCATGATCATGCCACCGCCCTCCCGCCTGGGCAACAGAGTGAGACTCTGAGTCAAAAATAAATAAATAAATACTAAATAAAAATCAGCCAAGCCGGGCTCGAAGGCTCAGCCTGCAATCCCATGCTTGGGGAGCTGAGGTGAGTGAATTGCCTGAGCCCGCGGGTTCAAGACCCGCCTGGGCAGCAAGACC
>NW_007259622.1:36518-39559 GCF_000164805.1 Carlito syrichta
AAAAAAAAAAAAAAATCAGCTAAGAGTGGTGGCACCTGTAGTCCCAGCTACAGAAAGCTGAGGCAAGAGGATTGCCTGAGGCCAGGAGCTAGAAGCTACACTGAGCCACGATCATGCCACTGCACTCCTGCCTGATAACAGAGTAAGGCCTTGTCTCTAAAAAATACAAAATGGCCAGGCTCGGTGGCTCAGCCTGTCATCCCAGCACTTTGGGAGGCCGAGGCGGGTGGATCGCCTGAGCCCGCGGGTTCGGGACCTGCCCGGGCAACTTGGTAAGACTTCGTCTCCCCAGTAAACCAAAACTTAGCTGGGCATGGTAGCGTGTGCCTATAGTTCCAGCTCCTTGGAAGGCTGGGGCAGAAGGATCACCGGAGCCCAGCAGGTGGAGGCTGTAGTGGCCAGAAGCATGCCACTGCACTCCAGTCTGGGTGACAGAGTGAGACTTCGACTCAAAAAAAAAAAAAAGTGCTCTTGATGGCTCTGTTGGCACCACACACAGGCTGCTGCCTAACCGAGCACAGCCACAGACACGCGTGCATGCACCCACACGCCCTGACACACACAAACACAGGCGGGGAAAGAACCCACCTCGACACCCACATCCAGGCGGTGGCACCAGCCCACCGCTTCACGAGGCGGGGCCGCAGGGGAAATAGGGCCACGCAAGCCCGTGAGTCAACAGCTATCTCCAAAGTCAACTCAGCCGGTAGTGCTGGCTCACGTCTGTCACCTTAGTACTTTGGAGGCTGAGGCAGGAGGACTGCCTGAGCCGGAGGATTGCCTGAGCCCAGGAGTTCAAGACCAGCCTGGGTAACATAGCGAGATCCCATCTCTACAAAAATAAAAAAAGTTAGCCGGGTGTGGCGGCACCTATAGTCCCAGCCACTCAGGAGCCTGAGGCAGGAGGATCACCTGAGCCCAGCAGGTGGAGGCTGCAGGTGGCTGTGGCCGGGCTACCGCACTCCAGCATGGGTGACAGAGTGAGACCCCGACTCACAGAAACCAAAAAACTGTTTAGTGCCAGCACGCCCTCAGGAAGTGCTCTGGCGGATGAGCCACTGCCCCCAGCCGTGGGAAGCCCCTGGCCTCGCCAGGCCCCGGCACCCAGGCACACACAGCTAACCAGGTAGCATCCTGGCCCTCGGTCCCCAGTACAGCCTGCAGGCATCACTGAGTGAGGCCGGGCAGCCCCGCCCAGGTCCTCCCTCCGCAGCCTTACTGGCCCTCCGGAGCCCCACCAGCCCCTGAAAAAACGGGACACACGGCCCAGGCTCCGTGCCCAGGGACTCCAGGCCCGAGGCCCGTTCCACACACCCCGAGGCCCAGGGCCAGGCCTCCCCAGGACGCCGCACCTGGGGCTCACTGACCTGCACGGGACACCTGCCCCCACCCCCCACCCCGGGCGAGAACGTCCACCCAGTCACAGCCTGACCCTGGCGGGCCGCCTCCTGGGGGCCAGCCGCAGCCCAGATGCTGCAACAGAACCGACAAGGCCGCCAGGGCCCGGGGGCCCACCACACCCACCTCCAAGCCCCGCCCCTCACTCCTGGGGTTGCCCCTCCCACCATGCTCAAAATGTGGAGGCCACTGGTCTCAGCCCCTGCCAGGGGACACTGGCCAGGCCCCCTGCAGGGACAGTGAGGAGCCCCGCCTGACTCTTCTCCTCGCTTAACAGATGAGGAAACCAAGGCTCCCTGTGCCCTGTTTCTGACCCCGGGTCCCCTGGGGAGCCCCCGGACCCATCTCTCATGGCGCCCGACATTCTCCAGGACCCCATGCCAGCCGCCGGGTGGAGCGTGACAGACCAGGTGGATGAGGGAGACGGGCTGCAAGGACCCTCAGCCCCGAGGCCTGGCCGCAGAGGTCAGGCAAGATGAGCTCGTGCTGGGCGAGGTGGCCCTGGCCCAGGGACAGTGTCCTCACGAGAAGGGGGACAAGCAGACACCGACGCAGGGAGATGGCCACGCAGAGGCAGGCAGAAGCTGGTGGTGTGGCCACAGTGGGAGTCGCCAAAGCCCTGGGGCTGGGAGAGGCAGGGGACTCTTCCCAGGAACCCGCGATGGAGCGTGGCCCGACACCCGGACTCTGGACCACTCCTCCAGGACTGGGGACGTGTCTGTCTCAAGCTGTCCTGTCTGCGGTGTTGGCCTGGACGCCCAGGAAGCCAGCACACAGGAAGACAGCGCCCGCCCAGGCCAGCCGCGACCCCAGCCAACGCCAACTGACCTCAGGCGACCCCAGCCCCAACCCCAGTGAGCCTCCCTGGAGCCCAACGGGCCGGGACTGTACAGGACACAGGCGCCCTGGGTGATGCTGGCCCCGAGGCCATGACCTTGGGCTTCTGGAGCTCTGGGAGGTATCTGGACCATGCCAGTGTGAGGCTGCCAACGCGGACAGAGGCCGCTCCGAACCGCCTGCACCGGGCAGGGCACGCCGAACAGGGCCCGTTGGGCAGGACATGCCAGGCAGAGCCAGGGAAGCCTCCAGGGCTGTGGCCCAGCTTGGCCTACAGACTTCACACGTGGGCTGGGAAGAGCACAAAGGCAAGACGGCCGGAGCACAGTGCAGGGCACGCGTGGGCCTCCCAAGCCTTCAGTCCCACCCACCATCCCCGGGAAAGGCCTGCCACTGGGCCCCACCCCACACGGGAGGGGGTATGCTGCCCACCTGCCACAGACCCCAGCTGTGGGAAGCCCCTGGCGCCCAGGTGCCCCAAGAGGACTGAGAGCACGTGCTTCTCCCACAGAGAAAGGTCGCCCACTAGACTTGGGGCCCCAAGAAGCCCAGGCTGGCCAGGTCGGGTGACTCGGCTTGTCATTCCTGCTCTTCAGGAGGCCGAGGAGAATGGATTGCCTGAGTCCACGGGTTCAAGACCAGCCCAGGCAACTTGGTCAGACCTCATCTCTATGATAAATAAAAAACTAGGCCAGGCTCGGTGGTTCAGCCTGTAATCCCACACCTTGGTAGGCCGAGGTGAGTGAATCGCCTGAGCCCGCGGGTTCAAGACCCACCTGGGCAACTTGGCGAGACCTCATCTCTAC
>NW_007259622.1:40263-46707 GCF_000164805.1 Carlito syrichta
AGCAGGTCGGGGCTGCGGGGGCGGGGAGCAGCCACTGCACTCCAGTCTGGGCAACAGAGTGAGACTCCAACGCAAAAAAAAAAACAACTAGCCAGGCGTGGTAGAGCGCGCCTGTAGTTCTGGCTTCTTGGAAGGCTGAGGCAGAAGGATCGCCGGGGTGGCCACGAGTGTGCCACCACTGCACTACAGCCTGGGTAACAGGGTAAGACTCCCACTCAAAAAAAAAAAGAAGCCCAGGTTCCCACGGCACCCTTGGCCTCACCCAGGCATGTCCTCAGGAAGACAGGCACTTGGCTGGCATGCCCTCCTAGGGACCCTCAGGGGGCCCACCAGAGGTCCCACACCTGATCTCCAGGGGATCGCCTTCCCACACCTTCCAGAGGGCAAGAGCAGGGCGGGGGGGAGGTTCCAGGCACATGTGCTGCAGAAAGGGTCCACAGGGGCGCGCGGACGCCAGTGCCTCTCCTGCAAAACCTCCTGGCTGCCCAGACCTAAGCCTCTCCCACGACCACGGGTGGGTCCCCAGCCAGGCAGTGGCCTGAGGTCAGGGGGGACTCAACTGCCCTGAGGCAAACCAGGGAGGCCAGGCCAGCCCAGCAGGCGGCACGCAGCGACCGCAGGCTCAGCCGGCCGGCTCAGGGGCCTCATGTGGGCCTCGGAGATGGGGAGACAGGGGAGACCCTGCGGAGGGTTCCCCAGCGTGACATGACGACACCAGGGGCCAAGGGATGCATGACCTCCCAGCACCCAGGGCCAGTGCTGCAGCCCCAAGGGCAGAGGAATGCCAGGGCTGAACCGCATGCGGTGGCCCTTAGTGACTCACGTCCCAGGTCCCAGGTCCCAGATCCCACGACCCAGATGGACGGGACGACGGGGAGGGGTGACCACATTCAGTGAAAAGTTTATGCAGAAGAGGAGGCCTCCCAGCTGGCTCCCGAGTCTCACAGGGGTCCCTCAGCTGGCTCCCTGTCCAGTGCACCTGCCGGCACAGACTCTGGGACAGACCAGTCGCAGGCAACCGGCTGGGCACGGTGCTCTCAGTCGCACGCGATGCCTCAACACAGCCCGAGACCATCGGACAGGGACCACATTTACAAGGAGGCAATGCTTACAAGGACGGGCCACCGCACTTCAGGAGGCCAGCCAGGCCCTAGACCTGCCACGCGCCAGCCTCCGTTGGGGCGCGATCCCCACAGCACCCCCATGTGCGGGACCACCCTCAAGGCCTCACGGGCTGTGCGGAGCCTCCCCGGTCACAGCCAGGGACTCAGGCCTGTGTCTCGGGGCACCCAGTCCCACCCCGCCCACTCCTGGGTGTGGTCCAGCCTCCCGGGGAGCCTCGGGGTTTCTGGAGGTGACAGCACACAGAGCTCCAGCCGCCACCCCTGCCTACCGGCTCAGTCACCTGTGTTCAACCCTCTCCCACTTGGACAGGTGAGGAATGGCTCCCTACAGCTGCCAGGCGGCCCCCGCGCGGCGGCTGCTCCTGGGACGTGCCAGCTCGGGTCTTGTGCTTACTTGCGGCCTTTGAAAGGCTTTCAACGTGCCGAGCTTGCGGTCGGTCTCGGTAGACCTGCGGGTCTTCAACTTGGTCGTTTTCTTTTTTGAGTTGAAGTCTCACTCTGCTGCCCCCACCGGAGTGCCATGGCAAGCTCGGGCCACCCCAGGGGGCCTTCAGCCCTTAAGCAGACGTTAGGCCGAGTCCTCTCCCCCAAGAGCCGGGCCCTCTGGAGCAGACGCGCCCTTGTCTGCGGTGAGTCTGTGCGGAGGCTGGTGCGACCCCTGCGCCTGCTGCCGCCTGCTTCATGTCCAGCATCCCTCAGGCCAGCAGGCCGCCGGGTCTCTCTGCCGGTCCCTCGCAGAGGGCCACGCGGAACCAGAGGACCTGCCCGCAGCCAGGCCATACTGGCCCTAGGTGAGCGGGCCAGCCCTCAGCACCATCCTTGGGAATGGACACATCGCGAGCCATGGTCGTACGAGCCCGAAAGGCACCAGGTGACTTGGGGGAGAAAGATCCCTCCAGCGCCAGGCTGAACACGAGGGCGGCCCCGCACTGACAGCCAGGCCCGACCAGCAGGGAAGAGGGTGGGCTCGAGGTCACAGCAGAGCCCCAGGACACGCTGGCGCTAGCACAGCCCGGACCTACTTTCTCCCTGCGTGGCAGGTGACTGCGGCTCACAGTGACACCACACGCCCCCTCCCACCCAGGCAGGCCAGGGAACACCCCACAAGTAGATTCTCGGAGGCCCGCGCCCCCGGCAGCAGGAGGCCTGGGTCCGTGCCAGCTGGACCGTGACATTTTCGGCTTCCGGAGGTCACTGCCCCCCTGCCACACTGCCCCCATTCCTTGGAGTCCACGGGCCGGGGTGCCCTCAGGCCTCGAGAGTGGCGCTTGTCCCTCCCTGGAGGGGTCCCTGCTAGTGGGGGCCTGGGACAGCTCTAGCCACGTGGGGGCCCAGACAGCCTCCCATTTCGGACCCCGACTCAAGCCCTCAGAGAGCCTCCGTGACCAGGCATTCGGGCTGATCCCGCGGTCCACACAGGACCCAGTGCCAGGCCACCAGCACCGTCCAAGTTCAGGCCTCGTGTGCCAAAACCCAGGCTGGCCCAGCCTGGCCCTGCACACCTGGGAGACAGGTCTTGGAGCATGCAGTCTGCTCCCATGGGGACCCGGGGGCCAAGAAGCCCTGGGCATCCTCTTGAGTGACTCCCCTCGCCACCACCCTCCAAGGGGGCACAGGCGGGCTGGCCTCACCAGGGCAGGCGCTGCTCAGAACACACCCCGGGGGGCCAGAGCCTCCCACAGGAATGCAGTCAGGGCTTCCAGATCAGCTGGTTTTTCAAGAGAGGCCGCACGCTGGGTTTGGAGGTGGCAGCCCTGGGTTCTTCAAAGTCGACAATTTGGGCAGCCACACACTCCACCCACGCACCGCGGGCCTCTCCCCAGCCCTCCCCCACCTGATACCGCCCCAAGAGCGCCCAACATGCATGGGGGCTCCCACCTGCCTGAGCCCCACCCCCGAGACAGCAGCCGAGGCCCAGTCACTCCTGAATCGGATGAACCCCCAGACGCCCCTGGCAGCCCCTGGACACTGCCCCACCCTGGGCGCCAGCGCCAGCGCCCGGCCGAGCCCCCAGGCGGGGAGGTGGGCCACAACCGGGAGCTCCTTCCCCAGCCCCTTGGGAGCGGCCTGACGAGCACAGCACCTTCCCCGCAGAGCTTGGACCCACGTCCTGCCTCAGCTCCAGACACGGCCCTGTCCCCATCCCCATCCCATGCAGGGTCACAGCGACCGACACCTGGCACGGATTCATCCTCCCAGATCCCAGAGCACAGCAGACAGGCAGCGCAGAGGTGGGCCCTTCCTCAGCTTACCTGGCTTGCCAACGAAGACAGCAGCGGGGGGACAGCCAGAGCCATCAGGTGCCACCACCCAGAGCCAGTTCCGTCAAGGTTCACTGCCCACTAGGGCCGCCCCGCGCCCCGAGGCCATGTCCATGGCCTTCGCCCCGGGGGCAGCAGCCTCCCAGGAAATGCGGAGCCCCACCCTCGTCACTTTCGAAATGCAGGCTCTGACCAGAGGCCAAGGCTGCCTCTTTCGGTTTCACTTGGGTTGCTCCTGGGGGACAGAGCCCAGTCCCGAGGGAGTGGCCATGGGGTCCTCGCCTGCCGCTGAACTTGGGAGACCCTGGGAACCCGCCAGGCCTTGGGCCGCCAGCAAGGGCGCCGCTTGGTCCTCGGACCTGGACCCAAGCCCGTGCAGCACCCGTGGGGGCGTCGTGCTCCACACAGCAGGAGGGCGCCCCCCGTGCCCAGGACCAGGTGCCCAGGGCGGGGGCCACAGGAGCCACCTCGACCCTGGACACTTGCCAGAGGGTGACACGGCCACCTCTGCCCTGCCTCAGGGGCCGGGACAGGAGACAGCACGTGCACCCAGCATCCACCTGCCCCAGCTCGGATTCTGTCCCCAGGGACACGGGCTCAACCCCGTAGTCACCACCATGAACTTCTACAGGGTAGGGACTGGCCTTCCCCTCCCTCAGACACTAGGAATGCAGTTCACCTGCCACAAGCCTCGATCTACTTCCAGAATGTTCCAGCACACACAAGCAGCCCCACCCCGTCAGCCATCACTCCCAGCCCAGCACCCACGAACCTACATCTGTGAACCAGCCTGCTCTGGACATCTCAGAAACGGAGTCCTCCAGGTGCCCTCCCGCACCTGGCGCTCACCAAGCGTGTTTTGGGGCCGTCACACCAAGTCTACTCTCTGCCTCCTGGGAGCCCAGCAGGCTCAGAGCGACAGGACAGCACCCGGGACCCTGAAGCCCCACCCCTCGAGAGCCCAGGTCCACCTCTGATGTTCGGCAGACGCCGACAGGTGACCACCGTGGGCTGGGTCTCCACAGCAGGGACCCTGGCCCGCCCACATGTCCCAGCCTGAGGCTACAGACGTGGCCGGAGCACCCAAGGGGCAGTGCCCGCGTGCCAGCGTGGGCAGGCCAGGACGGGAACCAGGTCTGGGCGGCCTCGCTGCTGTGCTCCGCCCCGCAGGGCCACACCCCACCCTGCCGGCGTGCGGTCTGGCCGCAGAGCTCTCTGAGGCGGTGGAAAAAGTTACTGGACATACCCCAAGCCTGCCCGTGACCAGTCACAGGCACACATGCGCAGCACAGGCACCACACACGCACGTGCAGCACACATGCACAAAACATGCATGCAAAATGCACAGGCCCCGCACATAGCACACACGCGACACGTGCCCATGACATACACTCCTGCAAGCACCAGGCAATGCACGCAAGCACAGGAGTACACCACCACCACACGCATGCACATTCACACACGTGCCACGTGCAGACACATGGGCATACAACACATCGCATGCTCATTCGCATGCACAGCACATACATGTGGACATGCATGTGCACACATGACATGTACACACACGGATACATGTGCACACACGCCCACAGAGGCACAGACCCTGGGACGTGCTGGAGCCGGGAGGACTGCCTCCACACGGTCTCCTGTGTGCTCACAGCTCAAGGCCACTCACACGCCTCCCGCCAGGACGGGCTGGTCCCCTGCAGGGCCCTTGGAGGGAGGCCCCGGGAAGCACACGGCCACACAGTTGCCTCTTTATTCCAGCTCCCGCGGTGCTGGTGTTTCCGCCGGGCCCTGCCAAGGGGCACCCGGGACTTCCCGGGAGCGTGCCGGCCCTGTTGAGTAGCTCTGGTGGGGGGCGGGGGTGGCAGTGGGCCTGGGGTCTGGCTCTCCCTTCCAGGCTGCAGGCTGGAGAGCACTCCCCCCAACGACCCCCACAGGCCCCTCCCATCCAGCCAGCTCCAACTTCAAAGCCAACTTTGAACGCATGAATGCACCGCAAGCTGTGAACAAATGAATGAGCAAGCCCACAAGCAAATGCTGCCTCTCCCAGCCCTTGCCCGGCCCGACTAGCCTCGGCCCTGCGCCCGGTCCCTCTGCTCCCGGTGACGCAGGCGGGTGTCCACGGAACGGCCCGGCACTGATGGACACTGAAGGGTCCTCCCCTGCATCCCCAGCCCAGGCAGTCCTGGGACCCCGCCCGTCTCCACCCCACCTGCCCACGGCCCAGGCCTGGAAGCCTAGAGGTGGCACAGGGCAGGGACTCAGCACATCACCCCACCCCCAGGTGCCTTCCCTTGGAAAACCCAGGGCAGGGCAGCCGGGAAGACGAGGTTCTCCGGAAGAAGGGTGTGGACAGGCCACCGGGGCCTGCTAGGAAACCTCGGGGCCCAGGTCCCTGCCCCTCCATCGGGGTCCAACCAGAGAGGGCCGCCACGTCGGGCAGGCAGGGTCTGCCCTGGGAAAGCCAGAGCCCGTGGGCAGCAGGCGGGCTTCCTCTGGGGTCCGTGGCCTGGGCCCTCGGTCCCCCACCAGCTAGCTCCCGGACCCTCGCAGGCACCCTGAGGAGGGGGATCCCCGCCCGGCGCCAGCGCCCGGCGCTCCCGACAGCAGGGCACCTGGGAGGGTCCAGCTAACCGGGCCGTGTCACACACTCACCGCCCTGAGCCGGCCGGCGCCTGCTGGCGGGCGCAACAGATGGCACCGGGGCCGGAGGCCGGCGGTCTCGGCAGGAAGGCCCTTCCGGAGCAGGCGCCCGCCCGCGGGCGTTCCGGGAAGCAGAGCCGGGGGTGCCCCGCCGGCAGCACACGGGCCCGGCGCTTTTTTCACGTTTTCGACGGCTCGCCGCCTCCTCCGGGGAGACGCCCCCCACGACCCCCCGCGCCACGGCCGGGCCGGCCCCAGGCGCTCGGCCCGGCGCGCCCCGGGCTGCGGCCGGCGGGAAGGGGCCCCCGGGGCAGGACGGCCGCGGCCTCCCCTCGACGCCAGCGCGCGCGGCTCCCGGCCCCTCGGGCCGCCCCGCCCGCCGCCTCGCTCCCGCCCGTCCCGGGTCCGAC